>NC_051450.1:16665884-16733214 GCF_001649575.2 Kryptolebias marmoratus
CCCCCCCCCCCCCCCCCCCCCCTCAGGAGCGCTCTGTATCAGCCCCGCACGTCCAGCCCGTACCCAGACATCTTCCAACGCTCCGAGGTGAGGTGGTTTGAAAAGCCTGGCTGTATTCATTTAAAATCATGAACTACTTTTACACATTTATGATCTCAACCCCTCCTCGTGCGTTCGTCAGAGGACCAACGGGAAGTGATCAAAGGGCTTTCAGCTCTCCGGGATTATCTGCAGAAAGAGCAGAGGCGGCTGGAGCGGACGGGTCACTCTCACCTGGGCAGGTATAACAGTGACATCATGTTAGGAGGCGGGGCGAGGAAACCTTTATTTCTGATTTAGCCACGTTTCCAATTGAGTCGATGTTAATCTGGACTGTATTTACAGTCGAAATGTTTAACATTAGCTCTGTGTTAACGAAGAAACTGAAACTGAGCTGTTAAAGATTAAAGTAGCAAAATGCTCGCCATAAGCTGAAGCCAACAAAACATTAGCTAAAAGTATCAAAAGGCTAGCTAATAGTTTTAAATAGTAAAAAGACTTGCTAAAAACTAAAAGTAGGAAACTCTACCTAAAAACTACAAGTGTCAAAAGTAGCAGAACTGTAGCTAAATGCCAAAAGTAGCAAAATGCTTGGTAAAAGTTGAAAGTAGCAAAACATTAGCTAAAAGTAGCAAAAGGCTAGCTAATAAAACCTCCTGAATGAGCTGAAACCTCCGATCTACGACTGGCTTCAACACGACAACGTTTGCAGAAGTAGTTAAATCGGATAACATGTACAGAAACATAAATAAATAGAAAACAAATGTCTGAATGCTGATTCAAAAGCTGCAAATCATTAAAAAGATCCTTTAAAACCTGTTTTTATTTTTAGCCTTTTCTTTCCAGAAACAACAAAGTGCTCTGACAGAAAGCATCTCTGTTATGTTTAAATGTCTGGGTTTTTTAAAATAATTTTAATCTGCTCACCCTCAGAAGACGACTCAGAGCCTTTGAAGCCGCAAACAAGGAATCTGTCCAGCCGTTACCCAGAAGTCCTTCTGTAAACGCTGAAAAGCAGAACAACCGACTTCAAAATGGAGGTACTGAAACAGGCAAATAAAATGATGAACTGATGCTGAAGGGGAGCTTTTATTGATAGCTGCTGTTTGGGTTGACAAGAAACTCAATTTATTCATATTTCTAACACCAAATTAATCTTATTACTGACTGACTGACTCTCACGTGTCCTTATTTTAGATAAACATGTAGGAACCAGCAAGACAGCTGACTGCTTCTTATCTGATTTTCTGTCCTCTCCTGTAGATGGTTTGGATTATCAACCGAGCCATTATTACCCTGTAAGTAGTCATCACGTCATGTATTTTCTAACAGTGATCTGAAAGCCTAATTAAGTTGTCCCTGCTTGGATTGTTCCCCTTATTACTGTCTGCTGTTTGTGTCTCAGAGGAGGAAACCTGCGTGTTTCGTCCCCAGAAATGTCTCACTGCCGTTTGAGATGGCTTTCGCCGGTAAGCGAGCCCGTTCGCCTCCTTTTCCTCCTTTTTCAGGACAGCGCCGAGCTTTAGGAGTGAAGGGCAGTCCAGCTTTAAAGGACTGACAGCTGTTTTGATGAAGGATTTTTTGAGTTTATGTGTTTGTTGTTGCAGATGAAGGGCAGGTCAACCTGCAGAGAGGACCCCAGCCCTCAGAGGAGCGGTCTCAGAGAAAACAGGTCTGTGAAGAAGTCTGCTCCTGACAAGTACATTTATTCGAGGGTGCATTCGTCACCGGTTTCCTCGCGTTGTCAAACAGGCGGTCGCAGATTCCCTGGACGGAAGGGAGCCGAGCGGTCAGCCGGGCGACCGTTCTCTGAAACCGCGTGAGGCAAAGTGCTGGAGGCGAGACTCTGAGCGTGGCGATTACAGCAGAACAGGTGAGAACAAACTGTTCAGCTAATCTGAATCATCCGCCCGCTCAATTTGGAGAAATAAGAGCTCGATTCTGACTGGACTGATGAGCTAACGGCTAGTCTGAGTGGAGACTGCCGCCATCTTGAAACTCTAGTTTCAAAAACAGCTCATAGAAATGCTGTTTCATAAACAATTACACTTCAGTTTCACATCAGTTATCATGAGGCTCCTGCTGGAAGGGCTACAGCTAGCTGCTGCTGCCATTTAGCATATAAATAACCACAGGATTCTATGTAAATAACATCTAAAACAAGATATTAATTGTTCGCAATCTTAGTATTAAGTTTAACTTTAGGACGCCTCTCTGTACTTTTTAGGCTCCGGTCTGAGGCGACCCGTTTCTGTGGGAACCGTTGCAGCAGAGCTCTAGCTGCGCCCGGGGAACGCCAGACGGTGTAAAATACTCCACCCAGCAGGTCGAACGCTCCTCCACCCATGAGCTGGTCTCCGTCAGGCGTTGATGCAGGTCCACTAATGAGAACCGACGCCCTTGTTGTTATATTTTAATTACCCGACATCGAGCCGTACTTTATGATTTGACCACCTTGTTTTTGCAAGCGACGCCGGATACATTAAAAGTTGAAACTTTAAAAGTTGTCCTGCCTGATCACGAGTGAATCCGATGAAACTCATAAGTCGCTGATTCTTCATTTCAAATCAACCAAGTTCAAAAACTTTATTGACCTAGAACCTGATTAGAATGCCAGATGATGTATTGTACAGAAAGTTGTACATAATCTTTTGCAACATAGAAAACTTTACATTTCTGTATCATATACATTTTGTTTTCTACATCCATGAGCAGGAATGCATCCCATTCATACTTAAAGCACAGCTGACGTTTGTCATTTTCTCTATACATGAGCTCCCCCCCCAAAACAAAACAAACAAAAACATTAAATATATTATTAACCTTTGATTTTGTACACAAGCGTGATAAACTAAAACTCACATGAAAACAGAAAATAGTGACTCAAAAAGCAGCTAGCCTCAGTTTGCTCTCATCTTTCCTACCTCTGTTAAAAACCTAAGAAACAAATGTATAAAACGGAATAATTTAACCCTTCACTTTCTCGCAGTCCGGCTTCATTACAAATCATTCTGTGCGGGATCGTCTGCAGGAGGTGGTGCAGTCGAATAAATTATCACAAAAGTAAAATCTCCAGTGCATTTCGAAAAGAATGAGATCAAGTGCAGCAAATCCAGAGGAAAAAAAAAATAAACAAAAATAAAGAAAATCTAGTGTTATAGGATTATATTACACAGATATGTACAACTAGTTTCATCCAAGAGGCTATCGGTACTGATGTTAGCCGTCTGCGGTGCAAACAGATGGTTTTATACATGGGTGGTAAATGTCACATTTTATAGTTGTCGAGTATGTAGTTTTGCATGTTTAGATCATTTATTCTTCACCTTTAAATATACAGTAAGAAGCACACACATGTTGAAATATACTCCTTTAGATCAGAGATATGGGTAACTGTTGATCAGTAGTCAGTGGGGGCGTCGCTACACCTGCTGCGAGACGTTTCCTTGACATCCGTCTGGACTCGTGTGAGGTGACGGGGTGTGAGCAGGCGGCTGATCCATGATCAGCCGTTAGAGTCAGGTGTTGGTGAAACACACGGAGGGTCCTGAGGAGGCACAGCACGGCCACGCAGATCTGCGATGCAGAGGGAGGAGGAGGTGGTGGGGGGGAGGACGTCAGCAGAGCTTCACTGGGCCTCCTCCCCAGCCTCCTCCCCCACCCCCGTGTCCGTTTCTGGCTCGGCCCGGCCCGGCTCGGGCTCGGGTGGCTGCGCGATGTGAAAGACGACGCCGATCCGCAGGTAGAACTTCCTCAGGACGGCTCGGAGCTCGGGGATCAGGTCGAACTGCATGATCTCACACAGCAGAGGGTAGTATCTGGACGCGTGAGCCTTGAACTGAATCAGGACGGAAAAATAAACAGACTCACACATCTTCTACACGACGGGGCAAATGCATTTAAGAAGCACTCCCGTTTCTTACCCTTTCATCGCTGATCTTCAGCACCTTGGTGAGGAAGAGCAGCAGCAGGTTGGTCCAGGCCTCTCTGTGGCTTTCTGATGTCAGAGCCAGGAAGTACGCCACAGCCTCACTGCACACGCTAAAACAAGACGGACAAAAAAACATCTCAGCAGCTGCTTTAAACCTAAAATCTGTGCCGTCTTCAAGACTCCATACGGTTTATTGGTATTTTGTTCAGGATGCAGGAGAAAGTTAAGGTTCAGTGCAACCTTCAATGACAAATACTGGAGTGAAAAAGGACTTTGAAACCCCGCACTTTTCTGTGCTGCTGTTCAGATGCACTGAGCGGTGTAAACGTTTCCCAGCAGTGTGCTGCTTACTTGAGCAGCCGTCTCTGGACCTCCTCCCAGGCGTCCTGTCGCCTCTCGTCGGTGTACATGCGGAACAGAATACGCAGGCCGCACGCCAGACTGCTGGTCTCCTGCTTCAGCAGGTTGGGCTTCGACTTTCCTTTGAAACCTTCAACACACGAGCAGTTTCAATCTCTTAGGCGAATGTTTTAATCGTTATTGAAGACGTTTCTAAGTCGCCCTAAGACAAACTGATGGTTTCACCCTACCTGCTTTCCACAGTAAGGTTCGCTGCTCGTTGTTGGAGTTGAAAGCCTTGGCAAAGCGGTGAGACTCCAGCAGGCAGTCCAGCAGCTTGAACAGCTGCTCTGAGGTCAGATAGCGGTACATCCCCTGGTCCTGGGTCTCCACCTGGACGTCCGCCGCACACGCCGCATCCCGCTTCAAAACGACAACGGATTAGTCCCGCTTTAAATCGCCTAACTAATACGGATCAGATCATCCTCAAACGGTCCGTACCTGAGCAGCGGCAAAGTTCTCGGCGTCTTCCTTCTTACTGGTGGCGGGGAAGAACACAATGTTATCGATGGTCTGGATCAGCTCCAGCTGCACAACGCACTTTATCAGCAGGGCCGAAAACAAACGCTGCTCCTGGATCTCTGCGGAACGCACAGGTGGGACGCTCATTAGGGAACAAACAAACAAAAAAAAAAACCTAAAAGCGCAAGCGGTCGGCGTTCGAGGGAAGCAGCGGTGATTACTTGTCGGGTTCCTGCTCCTTGAGACGTCCTCGCACACGCCGGAGGCCGAGCTGTGCTGGCTCTGACGCCGGTTCTCCATAGCGACCCTGTCAGCGCTGCTGATGGAGTGCTGGTCGTCAGAGCGGGACTGGATGTCCACAGACTTCTGGGAGATTGAGTCCTAAACATAAAACTGCACATTAGGCTTAAAAAATGTTTCTTATGACAGCATCTCATGAACCACTGAACAGATTTCAATGCAATAAGGCCATAATGTAAATTCTAAATCAAGCAAATATTGTATAAATTGTATTTCCTCACCAGCTGTTTGTCAGACAGGCTGTGTGATGTGAAGTCTCCGTCTGCTCCTGCTGGCCTCCATGTTAGCAGCCTTTAAAAACACAACAGAAACATGAGTTCAAAGCACACGTCTACTCCTGTGAAGAAAGGCACGCCGCGTCACGAAACGTCCGCTAAAAACTGATGAGTCGAAGCAAACGAGCAGCTCACGCGTGCGGGATGGTGGTCTTGAAGATGTCCAGCATGCAGTTGCACGTTTTGTCCCACGTCTCGAGGGAGAACTTCTCCCCGTTCAGGATGACCACGTTCTCCAGGCAGTTGGTGCCTGAACGGGCGAGCTGCTCATTATCTGCAGACGAGGAGACGAGGCAGGGGAGGAAGAGGAGCGATTAAACAGGAGGAGAGGACAAACGATGGTGTGATGCATCAATAAGTCTAAAGGGACAGTGGCTGATTGTTTCTAATCTGGTGAGCGGGACGTAAAAGCTCACAAACAAGCTCCAGTTTCTGCTGCTGCAGCCAAGAAGGATTATTGATAAGCTAATAATTTAGCTTCTAAAAGGAGAATGAATAACTTAATCTCTGTTTCTTCAGCCGAGGAGAGACTGAAACACAAGAACAGCCAACTTCATGCTCACCTTGCTGCACACACCAGTAGAGCTGAGCCAGGATGTCGTCCAACAGGAGGCCGTTGAGCGACTCGAAGTACTGGGTGAAGACGTCACAGATGGCATAAAGTGCGTGATTGCACGTGGTGGTCATCCACTCTGCTTTCTGGGAGACCAAACACAACGTCGGTGAGAATATTTCTCCACACGCGAGATCGGTGAAGGAGCCGACGGCGGCGAGGAGCCTCACCTCGGTTTGTTGCTCAGGCAGCTTCATGTTGTCGAAGATCCTGAAGACGATCCTGAACAGGTCCTGCCACCAGTGCTTCTCAAAGGTGTGCCCGTAGGTCTTCATCACTTCGAACATCACCGTGAGCCCCCTTGACAAGCGCACACAGACACACCCGGTGCTACAGCTGCAGTCCAGCTCGTAAAAAGTGGGCCGCGCAGCAGAACCCCCCCCCCACCCCCCACCTACCTGGTCCTGACGTCCAGTTTGCATCTGTTGATGATGCAGGAGAGCTCAAAGAGGATCGGGAACCAGCCCCGCACCCAAACACGGTCCTCAGGCGCTACATTCATGTCATCACTGGTGTAATCTTTAAAGGCCTGCCAGAGAAGAACCAGTTATTACTGTTGCTCTTTAAACCAACACTCATATACACCATTTATCCTCCTCGGCTGACCTGGGGCTTCTCCGAGACGTATTTGGCGCAGTGGCGGATGAGGCGGATGGCTTCCATGCTGGTGTCCGGAAAAGAGGCGTTGCAGGCGAACTCCGACAGGCACTTGACCGCGTCCTGGAAGGAGTCGATCGTGGCGGCGAAGTGCTTTTCGAATACATTCGCTGAGAGACGGCCAGGGAGGGAGAGCGAAAACAAAACCGCGAGTGAGCTCGGGCTCCAGCATCGGGTAAGCGAAGTGAAAGGAGGAAACGTGGGCGTGGGACTCACTGACGATGTGCCCGGTGGTCTGGAAGGCCAGCTCCACGATGCTCTCGTCCTGGTCGGACGCAGCCAGGTGGAAGACCGAGAAGATGTTCTTCCAGCCTGAGCGGATGTTCGCCGCCTGGGAGTTAACCATCTGGGCGATGCAGCGCACCACCATGTCTCTGATGGTGGGAGACCTGAAGAAAACGGAGTGCCGGATAAAGAAGCAAACGGGTCAAATCAGCTAAAAGGAAGACAATTTATCTCTTCATTGATGTCAGTCGGCTCTAAAAGCTCTCGATAACATCCTCGGGCCCATTTTCAGGCAGAATGATTGTTCCTGCATTGACCTGTGTTGGCACGGCTGATTTGTTACGGCAACGGTTGCCATGGTGAGGAGCATTCTTGACTGCTCAGGAGTTATGAATGAGAGAAAAAGCCCTGCATCCCTCCATCACACACTCTGAAAGCCTGAGCGGGTCTGCAGCCTGAGGGCCGATTCATGCTCACACTCCTGCTTCATGTGCACACACATGGCGACATTAAGTAAATCTGTGCGTTTTGAAAGTGGTAGTAATTCAAATCCTAACCAATTTAAACCAAACAAGAAAAAAAGGGGCTTTATTATGTGAATTTAGTGCAAATATGACACAGAGAGAGTCAGCTGAAATGTTGGTTTGCTGCTCGTGTCTGAGTGAGGAATGGGAAAAAAAACCAAAACCAAAAATCGTTCACCGCTATAAAAAGAAAGAAAGAGACAAAACGAGTAAGAGGTCGATGCCGAGCCGCTCCACAGGTCTTAAAGACAGACTGTACGTGTTTCTGTACCGGTTCTTTTTCATGATGTGCTCGAAGGGCCTCAGGAAGTCCTTCTGGAACCTGAAGTTGGCCAGCTCGCCTTTCTCCAAGAACTTCATGGACAGCTGCCTGAGAGAATCCACGGCGAAAATCGCTACGTCTTCATTGGGATTACAACCAACCTGCAAAAATAAACACACATTTCACGATTTATTTATTACATTTACTCTGCCACATAATCAACAAATCCAGTGCAGCTTCTTTAACCCAAACTGTTACTGATTTAACCTGAAAATACAAAATAAATCACTTTATTCTGTAGAAAGTACACAGTATATTACAAATACACGAATGTTTGGTCAAGTTATCATCTCCGTCCTCCTCGGCACGGCGTTGTAAAGATCGCACAGACTGCATTAAGCCACGCCCACCTTGTTAAAGTGGTCTCCGATGACCTCCCAGATCCTGGACCACTGCAGCCTGATGCGCCCCATGTTGTAGTAAGAGATCTCGACTATCTTCTGCAGGCTGAACATACGTGGATGTGTAGGCGAGGCCAGCTCATCCATGGACACGGCACACAGCCAGCGCACAAAATCCACTGAGGAGCGGACAGGAGATGATGGCGGTGAGCGAAGAAAGGCGTTTTGGACAAAATGGCAGCCAGGATAACAATAGCTTTGATCAGCTGGACTCACCTATTGCGTTTCCGTCTAGTCTGGTGGAACCCGTGAATATCCTGAAGCAGGAAAACAGATTATTTCAGCTTTTTTTTCTTTGCGGTTCCATTTATACTGCCTGCACCGAGTTTAAGGCAACAGAGATGGAACCAAATGTGTAAAAACAGCAGGAAGTGTGGTTCGGGGGTGAAGGTGATACCTGTCCACGGCTACCACCACACTCTGAGAGCTCGTTTCGCCAATGGACTCCTGAATGCTGGCGATCTGCTTCCGGTCCACCGTTCCTCCAACTACAGAGGAAGAGACAGAGACGATTCTGAAGTCAAGACACGGGTCCACCTTGAGGAAAAGATGTTTCCGAGTGTCGACCCCTGACCTAAACCGAGGTACTCGTCACTGCTCTGCTCCTTCGTGCTCGCAATGAAGCCCTCCTTGCCCCTCACCGTCCCTGAGATGTAGCGCGCCTTCACCCCGGTACCAATCAGCTGAGCCAGCTCCAACTGACTGATGCACTTCAGAATCTAGGAAGCGGAGAGGCAGGCGCGTCAGAAGCAATACATAATAAAAGCCAGAGGCTCCAAGAGAAACGGGCTGTGAGAAAACAGAAGCGTGTCGGATAAAAGGCTACGACATCACCTGCAGAAGTTCAACAGAAAAGTTGTACCAGTCTGGGAAAGATAGTTAAACTTCTCTTCCTTGGAAAATCTTCTTCTGATGACGACTGAGGTTCAAATCTGTACGGACATGCTAAATATTCCTCACAAGCTAATAAAGATTTAAGATTTCTGTCAAATATGACAGAAATGTTCAAATGTCTCTGAAGTCAGGCAATAAAACAAAATGTTTCATTTTTAATTTGATGCATTTTTCACATTTTATTATTTAGGCGTCTTGTCAAAAGAAGATGAGCGGAGACAGCAGACAGGAAACAGGAAGACAGAAACTAAAAGAGGAGCAAACCTCGTGCCAGGAGTTGCCCAGGTAGTTGCCGTCAGTGTGAGCCACAGTGATGAGGGTCTTGATGGTGTCGATGTTCTTCTGCTTCATTTCGGAGATGCCCGAGCTCGCCGTCAGCAGGGTGAACCTCGCCAGAGCCTGCACGTACGCGTCCCTCTCCAGCTGCTCGCAGACACAAACAACGAGGGTCAGACAGCTGCCGGGCGAGGAACACGGTGGGACCCTGTAGGCCTGGCCGCAGTACCTGGATGGAGAAGATGCACGCTATCCTGATGGCGCAGCGTATCCCTTCCAGACACAGCGAGGCCACCTCGGTGTCGTCGCAGTCCTGCAGGCCCACGCTGAAAGCGGCCAGGAATGGCGTCCATGCCAGCTGAGGGACGAGGAGGATTATTCCACACCGCCCGTGCCTCTGCATGCATCCAGCAGTGTGTGCAGCGCTGGTCTTACCTTGAACATGGGCCTGACGTGCTCCAGGTGCGTGGCGCTGGTGAAGGGAGCCTGGACGTGGCTGACGGCCTCCATCAGAGCTTTGGCCGTCTTGGCCATCTGCTCCATCTCCACGTTGTACAGCAGACGCCTCTGCTTCTCGCTGGCTACACCTGCACAACAATCATTCAAACCCATCAGAAGCTCTGCAGCAGAGAGAACGCCACCCCATAATCTGTCTGTGAGACTCACTCTGCTTGTTGGACTTCATGGTCAGCTCTTTTGTCTCCTTCATGGCGATCTTCTTCCCCGCGATCTCATCATAAATGGCCGAGAGATATTCCTCCGGCAGGTCCTTGCTGTCATTGATGCCCCGGTTCATTTTGATGTATTGCTCTTTTGTCATTTTATTCTTCACCTTTGCGAATCACAACACGGAGACAAGTCAACAGCTGCCAGTGCAATCCGGTTGATATTTGTTTCACTGATAAACAGGAGAACAGCTGCCGCCGAATCACTAAAATACTGCTGCTTTCATAATGTGGACGCTCTTACCTGTGGACTGTGAAGGTCTGTTGTCAACATGATGATTGAGTAGGCAAGAACATATGCAGTGTCAGCGCTGGCAAAGAGCGTTTGCCTGCGAAATTAAAAAGGAGGACAACAAGGGTAAGGAGAAGGAGTACGCAGAATGCATTTGGTCATGCAGGAAAAAGAAATAAAAATTATTTTACCCCTGGTTGCATTCCAGGTATCTTGCAGCAAATTTCTCCATGAGCCGGTCGATCTTTTGCGCCTCGCCGGGGAGCCGAAAGCCCTCCAGGAACATCCTCAGTGCGGAAACAAAGTCCTTGCCCTGGAAGTCCATCTGATCCACGTAGGCGTACATCACCTCTTTGTTGAAGCGGTCGTTATCCCCGAGAAATTCCCCCACCTGAGTCTGAAGGAGCAGAGGAGCGGTCGGAAGGCCGGTTAATGCTTGGCGGACAAACTGGGACTTATTGTGCCGCTCCTGCCGGGTTTTGGCTGAAGAACAGGTGAGGCAGGGAGTACAGAATCACTTCTGGTGGACTGGCTGCGTATTTGCTGGACTTTAAACTAAAAACTACTTTGGTAAGTGCAGAATACAAATGTTTTTCCAACAAAAACTTCCACATTCTGCATTCTGATGCAACAAATCTGTCTGTGTCAGGCCTGCAGTGGCAATTTTTCATCCTTATCTAAAGATCAAGGTGACTATAATCAGTCCAGATTAGAAAAAAATAAACAAAATTACTGCTCAGACCTAAACACTCAATTAAATGCTAAATATAGCAACGTTTTAAGTTCAGTTTGATCTGGTTGAAATATTTCCAGTTTTAGTTATTTTATTTATGAGGTTTTATATTTTTGTTTGAGCTCGTTTTTATTTTTCTGTCTCCTCAATGCGATGAAACACAAATTAGTTTTACTGCCGTTTAAATGAAAATAAAGGGCTTGAACTTGAAAGACAAGCCCTTGAGATATTTTAGATATTCTAAATACTGTAAACTATTTTGAGAAAAACTGTTTTCTTTAAAAATCCAGCAGGTTATGACGTCCCAGCTGTGTGAGCAATCAGTGATTTATGAGGCGCCTGGAACGAAATATGACGCCTTTGAGTTTGTAGCTTTAAAATAAATACGTAAAATTAAAGAAAAAAAATTGGTTGTTACCGAGTCAAGCCTCTCCTCCTGGTGCAAAAACTGAGCGAGGTCCTCTGGGGTGGTACCCAGCATGCCTTGCTCCTGAAGGTACTGGATTCCTCTCTTTGGTTTCTTGTTAAACCTTCGGAAAAATATCATTTATATCATCTACCATCATATATGATGTAATGGAATAAATGGCTTGATTTTTTTCCTGCACTCACAGGTCAATCCCCTGCTCGATGATCTCCTTCTGCTGTTTGAGGACTTCGAACTGCTCGGGGTTATCGGTTCCCGACATCTGGGTGCTGTAGCTCCCGATTCCAGACGAGGCAGTGGAGTCCAAAGAGTTGATGCTCCCGTAGCGGTTTATGGTCTCGGACGCCTTGGTCTCGCTGCTCTCCTGCTCTGACGGTTTCTCCTGGCCTGAGAAACAAAAAGAAAAGGGGTGAGACATGAATGGATTAATAAAAACCAAAACTCTTCAAGTAGAAAACAGCTCCTAACACCTGAGAGGTGTAAATGTTGAGGGCTTTTGCTTGGAGGTTAAAAAGAAAAACAAGCAGAGTGAAGAGAAGAGAAACTTTTAATTTTGAAAGAAGAAAATGCAACAAAAAAATGACCTTGAAGCCTTCTTAATGATAGCTGTAAGCAAGGAGGGTAATAATACACACACACACACGAAATGGGCTCGATGCTGGAAGGAAGGGGAGGATATTATAAAAGGAGGGTTAACTAAAACACTTCAGGCAATCAAAAGGGGAAAAACGGGAACTTAAATGCCAAGAGAGGTAGCATATTAAGCTGTGAGCGAGGAACTGAAGCATTCCGCTCCGTAACCCACGCTGAGTGGAACCGTGGCGTCTGATTACCCATCGGAAACTCTTTAAAACATTCAGGGCAGCCTCATTGGCATGTTAGGCGTGCACAGCTGAGGGGAAAAAGGTGAAGGAGCGCTGATTACTGACAGCAAGGCGAACTAAAAGCCGCACTTTCATGGATCAAAATCACAAATTAAAGGTTTTTACAATTAACGGAACAGGCACCGAGCTGCTGCTGGGTTAAGTGCGTCCAGGCGTGGTTCTGGTTTTAGTTTCTCGTTGTAAGTGTGTAACACAAACCCAAAAACATCAGCAGTCTAAGGGCACAACGGGCTTAAAACGAGCACCTGCCACACATCTACCAAACACTCCATACTGTCCTACTATTCATTACCTGCTCTTGCTTTGAAGTCATTCAGAAACAAATAAAAAAAAGAGAAAATGAAACCATAAATAATGAAGAAATGGATCCAATACATTACAGTTCGATAAAGGAACGCGCTGCGCATTTTAATGTTTTGCCGCCACAAATCATTTAGCAAAACCCGCCGTATTAAAGAGAATCCCCGACAGCCAGCAGGGCAAATTTAACATTCTAATTTCACGTACGAGTCGCTGCCTGGATACTAATGAGCTGTTAGGAGTTCTGGCAGAGTCATGTCCCCGGCAGCAAGCAGAGCTGCCTCTGCTGGTTAACTCTGACAGCTTAGCCCGAGGCTGGCCTGTGGATTGTTCCAGGGGCTTATGGGATATCTTTCCAGTCCTTTCACAAAGTTGCACTTCATCTCAGTTTGAGCTCCTCCTTCAGCGAACAGAAATCCTCCGTTGTGCATAAGACCCGGGGGCTGGTCTCACACAAAGGATGTGCTCCACGTGTCACAGATTGGCGTTTCATCACAGTTCAGTGTAAGGTATCGCTCCTTTTTTTTCCTTTTTCTGGGTCTGAAGCTCCTGGATTAGCGTCATCTCACTGCTTCCTCTGGCTGGAACCGAGTTGACGAGTGCTAGTTTCTCCTTCTTGGTGCTGCAGCTTCCTCGATAAAGAGTCAGTCCTACAGCTGACTGAAACCGTGCCGATGGCTGCCAGCCTTATCACAAACAGCAGTAAACCTCGGATAGATTACAAGAAGCCTGTTGCTGCTCATACAGACGATTGAAGAAAAGCCAAAGCATTAAAACTAAACAATTACAGCATTTATCATCTTTGTCTGAGATGTAAAATGTATCTAAATGCCAAAAAACCCCCAAAAGAACTGTGTAGTGACAGGGATCAGCTGTGTCCAAACTTTCTTCAAATCCTCTCCAGGAATTAATATATTTCCATCCGACCCTTCCCAAAGCAAACACTTAATCCCTTATCGGTCACTGTAGCTGCCGAGCAGCAGGCCTCTCCGGCTCCAGCAGCATCCTCCAGCCTCCCAGAAGGAGCTGAAGCTGCTCCCAGACCAGAATGAGCAACGGCCCCAACTCAGCCTCTGGACTCGGCCCAGCTGGCGCCACGTCTCACCCGGGGGCACCACGCTGCGGATAAAACTCAGCTCATCATCTTCTCTTTCAAAACTTTGTTCTTTCGCTGATGATTCAAAGCCCGTGGCTGCGCAGAGTGTGATGGGAACGACTGACGACTGAAGGGTTTTGTTTTCTATCGCTGCATCTTGGAGCCTTCATACTGACTTCGTATTTAGCCTCACATCAAGTGTTTGTGTCTGTAAAAATGTGAGCATACTTGCTGTATTTTTGTCTTTATTTACTACTAAAGGCTTTACTTTTTTGGCCAATTTTAAGCAAAGTCTTTCAGCTCTTAGCAGTCACAGTTTCTCTCGTTTTATTTTACAGATTCCACCCATGTTGAGGTTTTCGGTAACTCACCGAGGCTGGTCTGGGAGTTTGGGTTGACGTACTGGTCTTTGCTCCACTCCACCATACACTTCAGGATGGACACCAGACATTCAAGGCCTTTCTTTCTCAGAGTCAGCTCCTGGAGACACGGTGGGAGGAGATCTGGTAAAAAGTAACCGCACAGAGGAAGAGTTACTGATGAGACAACAAACGGATAAAAACTCACCTGCTGAGGCGTCGTGCCGAGCTCGTGGCCTCCTCGGCCCTGTGCAATCTTCGAGAGGTCGTTGACTAAGCGTTCAAATATGTTAGCAGCGTTCAAATCACAATCATAGTTCACATAGATGTCCACCACACTCTGAGCATCTGAAGGAGACAGATAAAGACACATAGATATGTGTCACTGACCGAATTTTCTTTAAGGCGTTTGGAAAAATTGGACATGCTGATCCTCAGAGCAGAGCACCGACCTGCACAGATTCTGGTGAGGGTCTGTATGACCATCCACTTGTGGTCGTAGGAGCTCGTGGACGTCTCAAGAATATACAGGAAAATCTCTTTGAAGAACACCTGCAGGGAGAAGTACAAGACTATAAACATCAGTGTCACAGCTTTGGAAAAACCCCAAAAGGTCATGTGTTATGGACAGAAACAGAGCTCGCTGCAGGAAACGCCTCACCTCAATTTGCATCTTGAGGTGCGTCTTGAAGTGGGAGAGCAGCGTGAGGAAGATGGAGAGCGAGAGCTCGAAGACCTCCGGCACGGACGAGACGCCATTCTTGGACAGGGCCACGCACAGGTACTGCTTGATGGCGTTTATGAACATCTCGTTGGTCTTGAAGATGGGCCCGGCGTTCTGCAGGATCGACAGCAGGAGCTGAAGGGACAAAACCTTCGACCGCAGCTCGTGGGACCTGAAGCAGGCAGAGAGGGAGAGAAAGCACACCTGATAAGCATACATCTTTGTATAATTAGTGTAAAAATCATTGGAAACGGCTCTGCTGTGAATCAAGAAACTACAAACACTTAGAACAAAAGGAAGTGAAACACTAAGTTTTGTTAGTTCATGACCGTGAGTGCAGCTTTAGCTGTTATATCTATAAGAGAAATGATCATTTCTTTACAGCCACGGAGTGTGAGATGTAAAGAAGCCGAATCTCTGCAGCAGAGAGTTAAAACTCTGCAGCAGTCTTCAAAGCAAAGCCCAGGCAACTAAATCAAAGTGCCTCTGCTGCACAGCCGCAGCTTGTCTAAACTGTTTGTCTGCAGCGGAGGGACAGAAAAAAACAAAACAAAACCAGATTTTCAGAAAGATTATAGGTCCGGCTATTTTATATGCAGAGTTTAGCAGCACCTTCTTGCTTTGTTTGTCCTCCGCCTCTGAGAAGACAACGTACGGTTTAACAGGCAAAGCAATACTGATGCTTTACTATATCTGCAATATGCGCTCCTTCAAGAATACCAGGCCTTGATGCTATAATTTACTGGACCGTTCTGCAGCTGCTCTGTGTTGTTCCGGTGTGCAGAGTGATATATCAGGCAGAACAGCCTTGTTAGGAGAGCAAAAGGTTTCTGTCTGACGTCGACGTCACTGAGGTAATTGACGTGGCCTTCAGGAGCACAACAAACACTCACACACACACACACAAGTCTCAGGATTTTCCAACAGTGATTTTGAGAGCATTTTAACAGTTTGGGTTGTATTTCTCCCAGGAAATCCAGTTTCACACAAGGGTCCAACCATCACAAAAGCAGCTTTTCTACATTTGTAGCTGCTTTAAAGAAAAAAAAAAAAAGGGGGAAGAGTTAAAAAGGTTTGCGTGTCTCACGAAACAAGGAAGTGATTCAGAAAACGATGAGCGATGCCTCATTGTTCCCTTCATCGCTAAATATCAAAATAAAGCTACAACCGTTAAAACACTCCTCATTTTAAACCGTGACTCACTCGATACTCAGACCTTCAGGCTTCTCTAGATTTGATAAAAATGAGGGGAATGGAAAAGTTTTAAACGCAACTTCTAAGGCGAGTTCAAACCTTTAAAGGTTAAGCTGTTTAAAGCTGAGGTTTGCTGAGGGTCCGTCTGAAAGGATGTCAACAATAATTAAAAACAACATCCTGTAATGTGAGCCACAGGTCTAAGGTCAAACTATTTACCAGCGGCTGCACAAAATAATCAAAAATAAATAGGAAATATTCTGGTAACTGCTTATTTTTTTTAAAACAAACAAAACTGAACATTAAACAAGCACAACACAAAGAACTGGTGCTTTTTCTTGCCTTATTTTTTTGTTTTCACTTAAATAAATAATAAAAAATTCCGATGCTCTCCTCACAACTGCTTATTTCTCTAACTTTTAAACACTTTTTAATAATCAACGTTTGTGCCCCGATGATGAACGTCTCACTTGGGATCGGGCGGTCCGTCTGACAGCGGCTTCATCGACAGCTTGCAGAGCGAGCGAAAGACCAGGAAAGCGTCTTTCTGCAGGATGTGGGAGAACTTGGCGCCCGGCGGCTGTCCCGGAGTGGCTCCCGATTCCTGAGAAAAGGAGCGCGACGTTACAAAAAAAAAAAAACATCTTCATTCACGGGATTCCTGTCTTTTATCCCACCTGACATCACCGGAGCAGGAATAAAAGCCTCCAGAAGAATAAAAGTTACTTGAGCGTGACTTTAGGGAACATAAAGTTTCTATTTTGTCCCGAGTGAATCCCATCATTTAATAAATCTCACAATCTGACACACATTCAGTTAAAATATATAACCCGTTAAATAACTGCTGAGCTAAGAAACAAAAACAAAAAAAACTTTTATTCACTTGCTTTTCTAACACACAAAACTCAGCTTTTCTGGAGCTAAAAATTCCCATCAAGCCACCGATTACACAGCATGGGGCTAAAAATGCTGGTGAATGGGAGGTAAAAATACACATTTTTAATCAAAGAACGTGTTTCAGCAGCAGTTTAAACACTTTATTTAAAAAAAAAAGGTTTTCTTTTGTTTATTTGTGAAAGAAAAAACAATTTCGATGCAGCAAATGCTCAGAGGTAAAACCAGGGAGCGTCATTTGGACAGCGCTGTTATTTATTATTAATAATGAGGCGTATTAACACATCAGTGAAGCGCGTGGCTGTTTGGTGACGCTCAGACAAAGCGGTCCGGGTTTGTTTGATTGGTTTGACCTCGTCGGCGTTCTGGAAAAGTATCCCACAGGACCTCACCTGAGTGTCCGTGGAGGAGACGGACAGTCTGTCGTCGGGCAGCGAGGGCGTGAAGCTGGCCGAGATGGGCGTGCCGGGGATGCCGTTGGCGTGGACGTGCTCGCTGTCGCTCCCCACGGTGCCCTCGTCCTCCAGCGAGCTCTGGGTCTCCTCCGCCGCCGCCTCGGCAGGCAGCGGCTCAGCCGGCTCGCCCGTGGTCTCCTTGGTGTCGGAGCAGAGGTTTGCAGGGTCCAGGCAGTGGCCTGCGGGGGCGACAGGAACCCAGACTTATTAGGAAACGCCCAGATCTTAGTCTGGAGTTAGCTCAGGCAGGATTACCAGCATCTGGAGGAACGTTTTAGGCAATAAAACAAATATTAGAGAGGATTTTCTCCTCAATCCTACTGAAGACCACAGGACAAACAATATTTACTTAGAGGCAAATTTTCTTTTACCAATAATCCAACAAGTATTTCAGCTTTAAGGGTTTATTCACAGCATTAGCTGTTAACTGCATCAAGTGAGAATTTTTTTTTGACCCTCAGATGCCGAGCTGTGACAACCAGATCTACTTTATAATCCTTTGAAAAGCTGCATTTCTTCTCATTCTAAATTCTGTCCGTTTTATTGATTTCTACCCATTTTTATGTTGTCACAACAAACGTTTGTGGTTTTCTTATTTTTAGGTGTTAATAAAACAGCAGCTAGCCATCCATCCTGGTTCTGGTTCTGGTTCTGATGGAGGTTTATTCTTGTTAAAATAAGATGGCGGCCAGCGAAGAGGTGAAGACTTGACACATTCTGCGTTTCATATGAAAGTATTTTATTATAACAGGAAATGAATCGACTAATTGGATTTGAATCTGGATCTAAACTGGATTTATTATTTGGATTTGTTGTTTTGTTTCTTTTACGCAATGCCCTGAGATGACTTTTGTTATTATTTATATGGTGCCATATAAATAAACAAATTCATTTTTATGCAAAGGGTTTTGGTTATTTTTCTTCCTGAGCCACTGTGCAGAAAGGTTAAACAAGTTGGAATAAAAAAAACAATAAGATATGATAAAAGTCAACTGTTAAAAATGTGAAATAAGGATATTTAGTTGAAAAAACCCGTTGAAGAAAGAGTTATGTTTGTGTTTGACTTCATTATTGCAAAAATTCAAGCAGCAGAAGATAATTAAAATGCAGAATAACATTTTATCTTAATTTTTAAAGGTAGAACCAGTGGGACATAAACAGCCTTAAAAGTAAGGAAGGTCAAGGTTTCACCTTAGATTCATTATAAACAGGAAGTCAGACTGATACAGCCTCAGGAGGACAGAAATTGGTGAATTAAAGCATTAAAACCTGATTGAATCGGCCTCTTTTTTATTATTATCACTGATGTTTTGAGGTTGCCTAAATACAAATGAACCTTTTGTTTCTTTTTCACGTCGTTTTTATCCTTCGGTGACTTATCGAAGCAGCCAAATCCGGCCCACGGGGCGCCATTTGGTGATCACCGCCGTGGATCTTCCCAAACTTTTTATTTTTATTTTACCCCCAAATCACTGAGCAAGTAAGAAAAAAAGAAGGGAAAGCAGCAGTTTTTTTTTTTTTCCAAGCGGACGAGCTGATGTAGCTTTTTTTTACTGCCAGAGGGGGAAAAACTAAAAACTTTTCTAAACTTTTGAAGAAAAGAAAAAGTGTTGATTCTTCTTTTTGGCAGGGTGTGAGGGAAATACAAATTAGAATCAAGTTTGCTTGTTATCAGAGGTGCAACTTGTTTAAAAAGACAAATATTTTAAGCTTGAAGAAAGCAAATAGGAGGAGTAATTCGATGTATAGCAGATGCTTTAAACTGCAGAGATGAATCTATTCGATCAGTAAATTTGCTGTGAATTTAAAAACATTTGCAGACGTTTTGGTGGAAAAATCTCAGCTCTTCTGTTCTGCACAAACTGGAGAAAATAATATCAGGTTTTGGGAAAAGCCATTTATAAAAACAAACATTTTAAACTTACCTCCCGCCACAGTGTTGACCACCTCCTGCAGAATACTCTGAACTATTTCCTGGGCTTTCTCTTCGTAGTTTGGGGTCTCCTCCTCCTCCTCCTCCTCTCCACCTGCTCTTTCACGCTGTTTGGATGCTGCATCTGAGGGAAAACACATCCAGCTTCAGCTAAACGGTGACAGATTCTGATTTCCTTGTTAGAAATCTTTGGAACAACTAATGCTGATTCTTCTTGTTAGTTTTTCTTGCATAAAATAGTCTGTTGTAAGGTATTTACTGTAACTATAAATGTCTAAATAATCCAAGACTGAACAGTAAAACATCTACATATTCAATTCTTTGACAAAAACATCCTAAACAATCCTGTAATTATGAGTGAAAGGAGCCTAATAGCCTCAGTTTGAAGGATATTTGAAGCGAATCAACACAAAAGCTTTAATTTAATTTTATTGTCTTACTCTGTGCTGCCGCTGCGGTGGCTTGGTCCGCCTCCGTCTGCTCATTCTCAGCCACGCAGAACTCAGAGCCGTTCTCAGGATCCGGGCTCTCGTAGACGGGGCCCCGCTCCCCCGGCTCCCCGGACACAGACCTGCTGCTGGACTCCGGGGCCGGTGTCGAAGGCGTGGGCGGGAAGGCGATGCTCGGGGTCGGCGGGCTGACGGGCCCGTTGGCCTCCTGGCTTGGAGGCTTGGCGGGCGGGTGGACGGGGGTCTGGAGCTGGGGGGACTCGGGCTCGGCGTGCTGGGTGACCGGGGAATGCTGCCGGTGCCGGTCTCGCTCCAGCTGCTTCACTTCCTGCAGCTGAGGCAGGGGAGGGGAGAACGCACACAAACACGAGAAAAAAAGGAAGGGTCGAAAACATCAGGAAACAGAACCGCAAATCAAAGAGTGAAACATCATTATTTACGGGTTTAATCAGACACAAATATAGCTTGTATGTTTTAAAAAATGCATCTAAGGTGTCAGCTGTATGGAAACGCACATGAATCTCCACTAACATGCTACTATAACACCAACATGTGAAATCATTTCATGCTTTCTGGTGCCGGGTGCATTTCATGAAGCACTTCTGGTGGAAAATGGCTCACACGGGCACGTCCTGACGGATGTGTCATGGCTGACATGCGTCTGACAGAGAGGGAGCGATGGAGTGTTGCCGTGCTGCAGCTTGAAGGGTCGTGAGCCAAAAAACGAGCCAAGGAGACGTTCGCACACAGCTATGACCGCCTAAAGATCACTACGCCGGCGAACGCTGCGATATTTCTCCTATCAGACCGGCTGTTTGAACGCGGTCACATTTTAACTTTCGACAGAGAAACGTTTGGAGCTTTTATCTCCAGAGACAATAAAAACAATTATCTGCACCGTTGGACACAGAAAACACAAACACAGTTTCCAAAAAACCAAAAACTAAGCAGTGCAAAAAATCTCTCAGCCTGACTTTCGCAGCCAAAGTGCATTTGAAGAGAATAAAAAAAAAAAAGGTTAAGAAAAAGAAACCACACAGACGGACGCGAGCGTCTCCAGGAGCTGAAAGGGACATGGAGGCACGAATGGAAACGTAAAAGTGACACATTTACAGAACCAGTGATGGACCCATCGAAGGCAGCATGGAGTCAGGGAATAAAAATCAGCCACAGGTGGGAAAACGTAGCCAAATATGAATGTTTAAATTCAGTAGTTAGTCCCGTAAATGTGTCGCGAACGACTCTCAGCTACAACCTGAGTAAAACTGACTGAGTATAGCCATTTTTGTGTTGTGTTGATAGGCTGTAGCGGCCATTTTGAATCAGATCGACTCTAAAAGTTAATCAGTTATAGACGTACAGCCGACGATTAATATATGAAAGTTTCAATAAAGTGCGTTCAGTGGTTCATGAGATATTTTGCTAACAGACAGAACCTCTGAAATTTGTTTGTGTCCAAAATACGATTTGAGATCAGTCTCAGCTACTGCCACACAAACGTTCAGCTCAGTGTCTGTAAAACTGACAGGGTTAGAGACATTTCTCTGTTGGCTATGATTGATTAGCTGTGGCAGCCATCTTTAATCAGGCTGACTCCAAAGGTTTATCGGTTGTAGATGTACATTCAGTGATTATTTTCTGTAAGCTTTATTAAAATCTGCTTGGTGTTTCAAGAGATATTTTGCTTACAGACAGAAGCCTTTCCCTTTCGGGCGATTATATCGGTTTTTCCAGCGAGTCCCGCGTCTCAGCTCATCTTACAACGTTAATTCGACAGTTTATGTCTTGTCTTGAAAAGCGCGCTCCGATTAGGAGCCGTTCGGTTCTAATTGAATGAGCCTGCTGCCTTTGTCGCACGTAAAATGTAACCAAAATAAATTCAATGAAGGGGCCTTTTAAACAAACGTTTGGCATCAAATACGAGCAGACGAAACGTACCGGAGGGGAAAGTCGAGGCAGCACAAACAAACTAAGCTCATTATTTAAATGCCACCTCAGTCGGATAGTGAAGGGTGTGTGTGTGTGTGTGTGTGTGAGATCAGACCATGCTGAGCTGCAGCCAGTAGGACACACAAACACAGAACGTGGATCTCCCCGAGCAGCAGGGCGGCATAATAATAAGACTCAAAGTCTGCTTTTCTTTATTTCCTGCTCGCAACTCCCGTTTATCTCTCCGTCTCAGAGCCGCTGCCCTACAAGAACCGTGAGAGGCCGTAAGAGACACTAAATATTTAAAAAAAGATTCACCGCCGCCAGGTGCATTTAGAAACCTAGGATGCTGTGGGGAAAGAAAGCGAGATGAGAAGAGAAGCCACGGCAAGCAAGATGGTGGAGGACGGCATTCGCGTTGCAGCGCAGCAGGAAAGGAAGCGAAACGGATGAGCGCACGACTGGATGAGGGGCGGGAAAAAAAAAAACTTAAAGTGGCGCAAATACACACACACAGGAAAGAGTTAAAGAGTTCTGATCAGGCAATATCACGGCAAGTCCTGCACGCTTTACCTGGCGGTCACGCTTTCTGGAGGCCAGAGACCAAGATAGCTTGTGATTTGTAAGCTATGTGTCCAAAAAAAAGGAAGGGAGGGAGGGAGGGAGGCAGGTGAGGAGGAGGAGGAGGGGGGGAAAGTGTCATTCAAAAAGAAAAAGATGACATTAGAGCAAGCTGTCTTTGAAGGCAACACCTTAAATGTCCCTCTGATTCGAGCAGCTCTGGTTGAATTTAAGCGAACAAGATTTAATGCAAAACTGCTGCGTTGCTCAAATCGAATTTTTGAAATAATACAGCTCAGATTAAAGCAGCTTTCCGAGTCTTTTTTCCCCATCTCGCTTCCGCGCGTTCATACGCAACAGAATTGCGTGCGTTTCGGCATTCTTCCGGGCGGCTGCACGTACCGCTTGGTTCTCCATGCGAGCGAAGATAACGTTGAGCATCTGCGTGAGCGTGGCCTTCGCCGTCGTCTGGTTGATGAGGTTCTTGCTGGCCAGGTAGATGTTGTAGCAGGTGCGCACGGCCTGCAGCACCGTACCTTCGTGGATTTCTATGTGCTGCGACGTCACGGCCGTCAGCAGAGCCTGGAGGGAGGAGGGGTGAGGAAAACGCCACTCGTTAGACTTTAAAGCAGCGCTCCCCGACGGACCGGTTCATTATCAGACAGGATTTTCACGGACCGGCCTTTGAAGGTGTGGCGGATAAATTCAACAAAATAAAATGATATGAGCAGCATGAAAACGGGGGTATTTTTTAAAAAACATAATAAAGGTAAATCCAACGTGTCCTCGCAGCTTTGTTAGCTGCGTTATCAACATGAATAACAGCCTCTCCTCCCCCTGATGTTCTCTGTGTTTAAACACGCCCTTCAAAATAAGAGACCACTAAGAATACAACTCACCATAACTCTGAATCAGTGGAACTCTGAGCCTGTTTCTCAGTAACCAGACGGTCCCATCTAGGGCTTCCAGAGACGTTTGTTTTTTACTCGTTTTGCTGCTTGTGGGTTTGTTTTTAGCGGTAACGCATCATGTGACCTCGATAAGCGTTCTGACCAATCAAGAGGGAGTCATAGACGGATGGAGTGGAGAGAATCCGGTCAGTTTTCAAAATAAACGTCGTTCAGACTCCGAAAATAAAAAAAACGGGAATACTATAAGTTAATTATTCTTTCTGTGCGGCCCGATACTAAATGACCCATGGACTGGTACCGGTCCGCGGCCCGGGGCTTGGAGACCTCTGCTTTAAAGCCTGATGTGCATATTTTTAAGTTATAAATTTAAATAAAAGAAATCTTTGCTGTCCTGATAAAACTTCTACAACTCTAGCAGAGAGATTATGCAAATGAGGCAAAACTTTACTTCCAGGATCATCCACTCGACAAATAAAAGCATCAAACTTTAACTCCGTAATGTCTACAAAACGCTGCTGGAGCGGCAGCTAGGCCAAGTTAATAAGTTCAAACAAGGCTCTAAGCTAAAAGTATAAGTGGCTGTTGTAATGTTACCTTAATAATCTGTAGCTGCACACCCTCATCAGTCTGAGGTCCTTGAAAACAAGCACAGATGGTCTCGATGATCCTGTCGATGAGCTTCTTGCCCGGAGCCGTGCTGTCCGGGGCGCTGCCCGTCAGGTGGCCATATGCTATCAGCTTCTACACATGGAGGAGTAAACACAAGCACAACTTGTAAAGCCAGAGAACACCCCCGCCCTCCTGCTAACCTTTATTCCAAGGACAAGTTCTCCAGGGATTTCAGTTCACAGCTCAGATAGTTTTCCATAATTCAGCCCTCAGTGGGACTTTTCGAGGATGTGCTTCCCTGAGCTTCCAGACTAAAACACTCGGAAACATTTGGCGGTCTTGCTGGCTAAGCTGTCCAGCCACTGACCTGTAAACAGTCGAGCGAGGTGATGACGATGCGGGGACATTTGGACTGACAGGCCAGCTCAAAAGGCAAGAAGTACTTGTCGGCTTCGATGAAGTTCGTCTTCGATTTGATTGGCGGTAAAGTGCTGGAGCCGGATTTGCCATCTCCACTGGGTGGGCTAAGGAAGAAGAATGCAAAAACAGAAATAAAAAAAGAGACAAAAAACAATGGATCGCTCAGTCCTGGTTAACAGCTTGGGAAAAGACGGGTTCAAACATCGGTCTGACACGCTCACGCTTCTCCTGACACCCAGACACGACTAGAAGAAGAAAACCAAAGTGTTCGGGATGTTTCACCACACGGGACATCCTCTTCCAAAGCTGGAGCAGGATATTAAACATGCTACACCTTAAAGAACATATTCCTTTGAATTCTGCTCCTCTGGGGAGATCCGGAGCAGTAGAATCAATATTACACTGGATCTAATGTACCAGGATGCTTCAAAATGTCACCTGATCTCACAGAGAGAGAATCCTTATTTTCTCCTGACCAACCACTAGGAGAACAACTGATGCAGCTATTTTTTTTACCAAAAAAACGTGGCCCATCGCTTTCAGCAGCCATGTCTGCACAGCTTCCAGCAGGCGCTGCCGCCACGCCCACGGCTCGAGCCGGAATAAGAGAAAAACAGAGGCGAGGGAGGGAGGCGGACGAGATAGTGAAGGAGGACGTCGCTTTGTTTTACGTCTTGGCAACGAAGAAGGATGACTTCAGCTCTTTTAGGGGGGACGACCTCACAGCGGGGCACGAGAGGACAGAGGCTCATAAGAAAGGGGGGGGGGGATATTCCAGAGGAAGCCGTGTGAAATTAAAAAAAGGAAACAAGCATTAAAAATTAAAAAGGGAGAAATGGAGACAGGTAAAGAGATAGAAGCAATGAGCTTGGAAAGACGATCCAAAAACAACAACAGAGTGAAAGAAATTAGCTACTAAATCCCACAAAATAAAAGAAAACTTGATATTTTACGAAATGTTTTGCACAAAACAAAACGAGGCTGTGATTCAGCAGTAAGTAGCAACTCTATCAGCTTGTGTGCAGGATCCATCCCCATCTCTGGTTCTCTCCGTTATCACATTTCACCTGCCTGAGCTGGCTTTTAGAACAAACATTATCCTGAACGGGACATTTTCTGCCTCATGATATGAGCTTTTTATGGTCCATGCAGCTCTTTACAGATCCAGGCGTCCAATGGCCGACATTGGACAGAATTTCCGAATTGGACAAATAAATCAATCGGCTGATAAGTTGATCTAGTTGTATTTTCCCGGTGCTCCAATTGAACCAGCAGTATGTCAAGTATGTAGTAAAGATAGGCAATTTTTTTAGGTGAATGTTTTAATTATGGCAGCTGAAAGCTAATCCTTCATCTGGAAACAAACACTCCTATATTTTTCAGACTTATCGAACGTTGCATTAAATAGACATGAGTTGTTGCAAAATAAATACCATCAAAGTGGTAAAAAGAACTCAAAAAGTTAAACTGAACAGTACTTCTTCTATGAATCTGAGCCAAACAAAAAGTGTAATGCATCAAAGTTTAATTTTAAACAGAGATTTATTCATTAAATACATCCCAATCCTCTTATTGAGAGATTTCAAGGATGTTGTTTTCTATTCAAGACCTCATGAAGGCACAATACACAACTTCTATTTAAATAGAACTACAGGCCATCAGAGATAATTTGTATTCAGAAATTAGAGGGGGAAAAAAGAGGCGGGGGTGGGGAGCCGAGAACCTGAAATGGAACCAAGCTTTTTGATCTGCAAGTTGCAAAATCGCCGGCAAAAATCTGGATGGACCAACGGGGAGCGAGCAGAGGAATGAAAGAGGAAGCAGAAAGAGCATGAAGAGGAGGAGAAGATGGGGGGGTTCACATTCCAAAGCTCGTGTTACTTGGCAAACCCTTTCACTAACAGGGCACACCATCCAAACCAAAAAAAAAGAAAAATTCAACAGCAGGCAGGGCTTCATGAAGAAACCCATTAATGACAACGCAAGGGGGCTTTCTGGAAAAAAGCCAGGCAAAGACACACACACACAGGAGGCTGTGCATAAGAGCGAGCGAACACACACACACACACACACACAATGCTCTAATCTCCTTTACTGGTCCGAACACAGGAGAAAGACACAGCGAGGCCTGAAACCGAGCCAGGAATTTCACATCCAACCCAATGAGACAAAACCCATTAAAACAACCATGTTGTTATAAAATCTATCAGATTCTTACCTTAACTTTTCTGATTCCTCCTTAATTTCCTCTGAAAGAGAAAGAAAAGAGACAACTTGGTCAACTCGTCAAGTGCAACAAATTATGTCATTTAGGAAAAAGACAGAGATACCGTAATTAATTTTACTCGAGGCTTTCTCCATCTTTTCTAAAATGATTCCTTTATTTGTTTTTTCTAAAAATATCCTTGTAAACACAATAACATTTCAGGAAATCAAATCAAAACCCGATTCCCCGCTGACCCCTGAACGCGCCACAACTAAGCACTAATTTTGTCGAAGCAACATCTTCGGTGGGATTTTTATTGAGTGAAAAATAATCAAAATTAGCTTTTTATAGAGTGTTTAAATAAAACGTGGGGGGGGGGGGCAGAAGAGGTGTAAGGTCTGTCAGCAGCTCATTTTACAGCTTAATGGTTTTCCTTTAAAGTACCAGCTGCCACTTCAACAGGTGACACATTTAAGTTCAGCTTTCTGTGTGAGAGCTTTAATTTCCAAGCAAGTTGACAAAAAAATTATATCTACATAGGTTTTTATAATTAGCAAGCTGTAATTGGCTAAGAATAAAGCTTAAAAACCTTGATTTAGATATTTTAATGCCTGATAAAAAGTGCACAAGAACGTCAAAAATCCCTCATTCATCAACAATTAGCATAGATGCTAAGCTAACATTAGCTTCGTGTTTATCACTGGGAATTTATACACAAACAAGGTCATTGCTAAAAGTAGTAATGTTTTGATAACTTCAGCCATTATTTACAGACAAATTCTTCAGGGTTCAGCAAAGAAAAGATAGAAATGATGTGAAAACATCTTTTCTGCGACACGTTTCTATTGCTGGAAGCTACGGCAACTCTACTGGGACAAAAGTGTTCTCGTGTTCTCACTAAAACCAGGAAGATAGAGCACATAACACCAGTTTTAAAGTCCCTACACTGGCTCCCTGTAGCTCAAAGAATAGACTTTAAAATACTGTTGTTAGTTTATAAATCACTGAACGGTTTAGCACCACAATACATTAAAGATCTGTTATCGCTGTACCAACCGTCTAGACCCCTCAGATCTTCTGCTTCTGGACTGCTCTGCATCCCCAGAACCAGAACCAAACGAGGAGAAGCAGCATTCAGTTTCTATGCACCACAAATTTGGAACAAACTTCCAGAAAACTGTAAAACAGCTGAAACACTGGGTGCCTTTAAATCTCAACTTAAAACCCACCTGTTTAGAGTTGCTTATGGCTAAATTAGGGTTAGAGTGCGGGTTTTTGATGTTTGTCTCTTTCTTACTGTTTATTCATTGTCACATGCTGTTTTTATTTTGTTTTTTAATTATGTAAAGCACCTTGAAATGCCTTGCTGCTGAAATGTGCTATACAAATAAAATTTGATTTGAAAAGGCAGCGTGTAGAAAGTCAAAGTAGCAGCACAGATTAGAAGAATAAAGTGTTATGGGTCTATAACTTGTCTTATAAAGTAGATATCTGCATTTTGGCTGGAATTAATTTATAAAAAACCCCTTTGTTGAATAACCTGGAAGATTATTATTTACACTATTTGTAGATTTTCGGTGTCAGATAAAGAAAGTTCTGTAACCTGCAGCTGTTTTGGAGAAAATCTAATTGTTTTACTGTCGTATTTTTATTATAAACACATTTAAATCTTCAATTCAACTAAAATGAGGGTAAAAAAGTTTACAATGTATTATAATACTTAGAGGGGAAATCAGAAATCTCAATTGGCAGGAAGGATCGGTGCATCTCGAACTAAAAGCTGTATTTATTTCAATTTCTTCCCTTTTTGTAAAGCTGACTGTTTTGTTTATGTTGCAACAGCCTTGTTAATGTGTTACCTTGGCTGCTGCACAGTGCCAAAAACGTAATCATTATTCACTCTGCGACGAGTCCGTGAGCCAGGCCAACATGTGTTTATTTCACAGACCCCAAGACATGAAAGCAACTGTATGAAATTACTGAAAATTGACAGAGAGGAGCAGGGAAAAAGAGAGAGAGAGAGAGAAAAGGACGCACACACAGAGGGGAAGGATGAGCGTGAAAGGAAGGGACAAAAATAGAGCGAAGAAAAGAAAGAGGCCTATTGGTACGAGACATTAAAGGAGGCCTTGAATGATGAAGTGTTTAAAAGCACAGTTACAATTGGCAGCATCCTCACAGACCTGCACCTGCCCACGGTTGTTGGGGGGGGGAACCATAGTCATGCTCAATTATTTCACTGCTGCGAGGCTGAGAGTCGTTTTCAAAAGAAATCCATTTGGAGAGAATATTTAGCACCTAATGCTCAGTGGAAATGGATTAAGGCAGGTTTTCAAAAACAAAAAACGACTCGGCAGGGAAAGAAAGAGGAGAGGCAGACGCGGAGGGTTGTTTTGGATCCGAAAATGTCCGAATGTGACACGAGACCTGAGTAAGTGTCAGGTTGTCAACAGAGACAGACTGATTGGCTCTACTTATCTATAATTCAGCTGTAACGCAACAATACACAGCAAGTCAGAAAAGGATGATTAAATCTGTAGAATTATGTAAACACAAACACTGATGTCCTGACCTATTAGAATAAATAGCACATAAATAATGAATAAATGGCTTACAAATTGTTTAATTATTTATACTTTTTTTTTGGCTTTATCTCATATTTACCATTTAATGTACCATTGCTTTATCTTTTTGTGTACTTTTAATATTGTATAATTAAAGATAAGCAGTAATATTAGATGAGTCTGGTTTAGTACCCATATATGTTGACTATAGATTTTTAATTTCACTGTAATTTATTACAGGAAGATGGAAATAAGTGGTATCAAATCATAATATATCAATGGATTCAAAACTTAAACTATGTTTTTCTACAGGTTGTTCCAACCACACAGATTCTGTTTTGTTTTGATATATTTTAATTGATTTCGAAACCTTAGATTGATAAATTTAAGACGATCTGACCTGAAAATGTACCGCTGGCGAAACAGCGAGAGAATCTAAATGAATGTCTTCCTCTGAAGCTGTAATCGAGTCGATGTTTATGGGGCTTAATGGAAACAAACTGGAAGCGAGAGACCAGAGATTCAGATGCAGATGTGCTGAAAAACAGGCGCTGCTGTTTAACCTTCTTTTGCAACTATAATATTCTCGTTTTACCAGTTTTAAAGCAAATGATCTTTTAAGGAAACTAGTTATTCACGGATCTTGAAGACTGTAACAAGGGGTTTGTTTGCGTTAGGTTGACCAACACTCAGTACAATAATAAGCCTAAGGAGCAGTGCAAATTTAACGCCAACATCTGCAGCAGAAATGGCTTCAGGAGACGTTCACAACTGCAACACTCCCAGGAATAATCAATTCAAACATTTTAAAATGGGGTCCAACTATTTAGAAGTCCAAGGCACTTTTTCCAAAGACTTGGAGAAAAACCAGAACGGTCACAATCGGCTTTGAGGAAATTTTTTGTTATGTTCAAGAACAGCCTGAGAACCACTAAAAGGTAAAAGTCTGGAACACCAGAGTCATAAAAGCTTTACATCAGGGGGTCAAACTCCAGGCGTCAAGGGCCGCTGTCCTGGGAGCTTTAGGTTTTTCTGCTCCAACACACCTGATTCAAACGGTTTAATCACCTCCTCACCAAATCATCAGGTTCTCCAGGAGCATGGCAACAAGTCATCCACTTAAAGCAGGTATTTTAAAGCAAGAATGTATCTAAAACATGCAGGAGAGCGGCCCCCGAGGTCAATTTTATAACAACATCAACAGGAACTGAGCTTCTGTTCCAAAATCAGCTGACAAAATGGCTAAAAGAAACGTTTCCCAAGATTCAATATTTGGCTGCAGAGGCAAACTGTAAATCTAGAAGAGTAAAAGGTATTTAGTAGCCATAGCAGTGTATAGACTTTAAAGCACAATGGTGGTAGCATCATACTCATAGGTTGTTTTAGAACAGGTTGATTGAAGCAGTGAAACCATAAAACTCTTCAGGGTGACATAAAGCGTTAAGAATTGACTTTTTATTCTTTTGGATGTCTCTAGACACGACCAACTCAAAAGGTCTGAAAAACCCAAACCTGCTGCGTGAAAGAACCGCTTCAGAAACAAATGACCCACACTGTTATGCTGGTTTACAGACAGTAAACTATGTAAAAATACACGATAGTTTTACTTTGGCAGACACCGTCACACACACTACTACTCTAAATCCTTTTAGAGTAAGTTTTCTCATAATATATTTATTTATTTTTATAAAAGAAAGAAAGATCTCAAAATAACCCCAGCTGTTTCTATTTGTCAGCTAACGCAATCGGACTGAAATCACGTTAAAGTTACTCAAATTTGTCACCAGGTCCAACTTGGTTGGCCTTTTTTGGTACAGAAAATCAAAAACCTTTGACCCTGAATACTTCTTTAGAGGTGTGGTCCATTTAAGGAGAAGGAAAACCATAAGACGTCTTCCACACCGCTGACAGTGCTGCCAATTTAGTGAGTGAACGTAACCTGAACTTAAAAAAACAAACACTTAAATTTTTAATATATGACCAGAGCCTAGTTTCAACACAGGCACAGCAAATAAGGGATTTGTTTATATGTGCTTAGGAAAACTTACACAATCTACTATAATAGTGACTCAAACAGATTTTAATTTGCTGCTCGGATAACTTGTTATTGTGGTGGACTACAGCTGTATCCTGCAGCCTGAAAGAAGGGTCCTTTAAACATCTGGGAAACGAAGGAACGCTGCTTTAGGCCTGGCTGTGATTTGTCAAACGAAACGACTAATTTCACTGAGAAGTGTGCCATCTTGATTCTAACAGCAGGTGACAGCAAGATGAGAAACGAGCGTTGAGATCAGAACGGCGAATATTCCGAGAGGGACATTTCAAAAGTCTGTTCAAGCGTTTTTCTTGTTATCAGGAAATATACGGGTTGATTACATGTAGTAAAATCTATTTTCTCTGATGTACCGGCCAGTTCTGATCTGCTGATATCGAGTAAAGCAGCAATCTCAGCTCAGGACCGACCAAAGTTAACCCAGATACTTTGTTGCGGCTGTCTCAAGATGCCAAAATCTGTCCACATATCTGCTTGGCAGTGAATACAATTTCACTTCAAAGTCTGTATAGAGTTGAGAGGGCAAAAGAAATCAGTTTCTGATTGCCAGCAAGTGTACAAAATGAACATGTGCACACTTTAGTCGGGTACTTCCTTGCTGCTAAAGCGCAGTTTGGCACCTACAATGTGGGGAAATAAAATACTTCCTAAATTTCAGAAAACCTTTACCTCTGCAGCCCCAGCTTCAGCCCACATGCTACAAACTATTACAGCAAAATATTAGGAAAACACAGTCCACTTACAGCTGCATATACTACAGACTGTACATCTGTGTCCAGAGAGGAGGACACTAATGTCTGTATATCATAACCTTAGTGGCGGACTTGAGGCAAACATAATAGCCTGAGTCCCTGAGAAACAAAACAAAGCCTGATATACGAGCCCGACGCAACAAGACCGACTGTGAAAAATACATGAGATGATCAGCGCCCTCTGAAGTAAGCTAACACGAAACATCAAAGTGCCAGCATGACTAAAATTCGGTACAAAAAAAATGGAAAAAGCACGAGAACGCCGACTGTATGCGTGTGGTTACTGTACTATAAAAAGACTGAGGAAAAAACGATACAAAAACACCTTTTGAAATTAGTTGAGAACTATTCTGAGATACAGACAAAACCCTCGCAGCTTCAGGTTACAGTGTCTGACTGAGATGCAGGGATAAACACCAAGATTACACCTAAACGCTGAAGCTGACGGAGAGCTGCGACAAGTTACAGCCATGCTTTATTTAATACGCGTTTCAAAAGGCGCTTATCGGTGATCCCCTTCAATTGCGCTGAGCAAAAGCTGATCAAGGCCCAGATATCAATTCACAATTGTGCAGCTGGTCTCTTGCAAATGAAGCAATAATAGATAAGGTGATGAATCAGCAAGGGTTGAACTGAGACACCCTGAGCCAAAGGTCAGAAGCTTCGTGTCGAGTATCTGAATATTCTTTCTTAACCAACCCTAAAGTGGGAATCTATAGTAAATTTACACTTCATATTCTTATTTACGCACACTGTTCACGCTCTTAAATTGAAAGTTTGCGTTTCTCTGTTCATGTAAACAGATCCGATAAGAGATGTGAATGAATATTCACGATTCCCTGTATAAGCAGACATCAAACCGAGGCTAAGAGTGCACCGTTTCTGCTCCTGGTTGGATGTATATGATCCATTTTTGTTTTTAAATACCACACCCATTATCATATAAAAGCAAGATGGCAGCCTGCTTTCATCAGACATCCCACTGAAGACCAAGTTGCTTCTTGAGGTAAAACAACCTGCTGTTTAGCCTCCTACTGCTGACAGACTCACTTAAATCACCATCTTTATGGGCACTACCCCACTTGATTGATGTGACAAAGCAGTCCTTAGCAGAAATTTGCTGGAAGTGCCCACCAAACGTACGACTCTCTAGGACTACTGATGCAGGAATCGCAGCTCCCATCCCCTCTTCAGGCGTGTTTAGACTTGTAGAATGCGTGACATCAAATCAATCAAATGTATGTCTATCAGTCATTTCACATACCTGAATACAGAAATGACACAAAATGTGATTTATGTTACTGCAGGGATCTAAATCTTAAACACAACAACGTGTCTGGGATTCTAAGGTTGAACGAGGCGTGGAGAAAAGGGTTTTAAACAGGCTATGGTTTTTTGCACACAAGTGTTGGTCTTTCAAAATGCTTCTCATTTCTCATGTTAGTTGAGAAACTAGCACCAGTAACACAAACGAGCATGTCATTTGTCGTTATTCTTGTCGTTATGGCTGTCATGGTTGTGGTTGCAGGTTAGATTAGTAGTTTCAAAAAGGTTGAATTTCCACAAGACAAAGAAACTGTGGCATTTCAAGATTTTTTTCCTTCTGGCATCCAAAAATATCGTTTTGTAGCTCCTAAAACGCTGTTTCCGTGTGGACGCAAGGCTGAACTCCATTCCTGCGTGGACGGGGCCTAAAATAATCGATTGCTTCAACACATAAAAACTTACATGACTCAGATCTGAGGCAAAAACCATCTTGACCGAGACAGTCCCTTTTTTTAAAATTCTTTTTCTTGTAATAAACACCACAGATGTACAATCGTCCAGAACAAAAGGAGGTATTCTCCCAAACAAAACATACCGCTTCTCAAACGCCTCATTTATAATTCAAACTTTTCCTCTTTTATTTAACAACCCCACCATGACACACTCTGATTAATGCCTGCTCAGAGACTAGTTTTGGCAGGGGGTAATAGTCCGTGTACTCAACGTATCATATATTGTTCAATGACCATGCTGCGATCATTGAGCACTCCACCATCCAAATGAAAAATTCTCCTGCGCTCACAGTGTTTATGTTTAAGACTGTGCTTAAATAGTGTTTTTTGATTCACTAATACATGCACGCTTTCTAGTAAAATCCCCCAAATAACGTTAATAACCAGTAAATTACTACAGCATGGGCTTTTTGAAGTACTGTAATCTCCTTACTGTTCTCCGCAGCTCATCTGAACAGTATTGTGATATTAAAAAGACTGCAACAGTGTGTACAGCAGGTAGAGCCAAGCAATGACAGGCTGCGCTCACCTAGGAACACTTTCTTGCTGACTTAAGCTACTGGATGAGCACTAATTCAATAACCAGATGTGCTGCCAACAGGATATCACAGTCGCGGCACCTGTATTTACCTCAAGTGCACAAATTTAAAGAACGCCTCATGAGAGTTTTACTATTTCATCACTTTCGGACGACACCAGCTGCACATGGATACTAAACTGGAAGGAGGGAGCCAGATAAACAGACAGCTCCCTGGAGACGATTTCCAGCACATCACAGGGCCAGCAGCAAGAAAACAGCTCAATGGGAGGGGACGATGAGTTCAGACAGAGCGAGGACAAAAAAGGGACAGAGAGGCAGAAAGCAGAGATGAGAACCAGGCTGGCTTTCAAAGAAAATCTGTTCCATATACCTGTTATTTTACGGCTCTTTGATTTTGGTCCCTTTGCAATAAATGAACATGCGTTCTCATATTGCAAGGCTACTGGCAAGGGACTGAGTGCCTGGTATGTAGACATTTTTTCATCTCCTGTGTCATAGACGGGAGAAAGGAAATGAAGAGACAAAGGCAGAGAAGAGGAAAATGAAATGGTTTCAACGCATACTAATTATTTCCTGCCCTTTAGTTGGGTCAAAAATCCACATTATAATCATGCAAATGCCATCCCTCTTACAATCTCTGCACATGCAAACACAGGAGAGGTTAGAGATGGTTCTCTGACTCGGTTTCCATCACCTGGAAGAGAAGCTGGAGATTGATAAAGGCCATCCCGCCTCCTGCAGCATCATTTCTATTTCAAAAAGTTTAGAAGTCCATTTGCATTGGCCATAGATCCCATGGTTAGAGTTAACGACATCGTGCACAGCGATCTGCTGAAATATGCCTTAGATTCAAACCTTGGTGGTCGTAACGGTCCAAGGCGTGTCTTCAGAGTGGACCCACTATCCTAAAAGCAGGATTCCCCCTTTTCTTCCCTAAGATTTATTAATTGAACAGCAGCATTTTGAGCTCAGTTTATAATAACATAATGCGCACAAACATACGAATAAAGACGCCAACAAGGAACTACAGCTGGGTAATCTGACCAATTGTAGTGCCTTGCTTTATCCTCCGTCAAACAAACAAATATATACACAGCAGCTGTGATCACAGCGGAGCGCCTGATTAAAATCAGACCTGAGACATTTCCATTGTCCGGGATGAAAGGAAAGGTTGCACAACAGTAATTAAATTTGCTGGGGAAGAAGGAAATGGTGTCAGAGGTTGTCCAGGCTGACTAATCGCATGTGCACTTAGGTTTGTGCGTGCGCGTATATGCGTTTTTGTGTGCCCCCCCTCACTCAACCTTACATAAGCCCTCATCTAATCACTAGTCTCACTCTTGAGGCTGAATCAGGGCTCTCGTTTTCAAGCCAAAAAGTCCCAAAGCTCTTTGCCTCCGCAAGGCCTTGATTACTCAGCTGCTGGCTTTGTTACTGGGATGAATTCACTTTAAAATTTCTACTCCGGACAAATAATTTGACACTTTGCTGCTCCAACGTTATGAATCGCGCTTTCTGCTCACTGAAATGGAGCCATTATATTTTGCCGCACCAGCTGGAGATAAATAGTGAGTAAATGAAAGATAAATATAATATGTGCAGTGTTAACTGAAGCCTCCCCGACTCATTCAGCTGGAGTGACCTTTTTCTAATCATACCTGACCTCTTCTAACAGCCTTTCGAGGCAAGCTGCAACAGAGCAGAGCTTCATGCAGACACCAGCAGCCTTTTAGACTGCTATAATTACAAACAAAATTAATTGCATCTGAAATGATGAGTTTTGATGTTAGCTCTTTTTTGGTTTTGTTTTAAAAAAAGAAACATAAAAGACGGCAAACCAGGCTAACTAGCTTCCAGAGTTGACCCTTCCTTTGTCAGTCATTTAAAGCTCAACATCAGTAATAACTGATAAAAGCTTCATTTTAACAACTCGGATGGTTATTACTATTATAAAAAGGCAAAACTTGGGTCTTCAGTCAGTGTGAAAGACATCATGAGCTGCAGCTGCTGAGCGAGCTTCAACGTGAACATAAGGAGCGGTTCATAAGACCGAGAAAGGGTCAAAATATAGACGTGAACATTTGTTTTACAGCTGTCACATTCCAAGACAAATATAAAAAGATACACAACCAAGAGAGGAGAAGCGTTAACGACTGTTTATACGGTCGAAGTGTACTTCCTTGTTAGACAGATTGCAGACTGGTCTGATCTGCAGGGGCTCAGGTCCACTAATTCACCTTGTACCTTGGACGTTAGCAGGAATTCAGCAGAGCCACTGGTGGAAACAATTTTTGATAAAAGCTCATAGACATTTTAGTGTCGTTTGTCAAAAAGCAATTTTAGTTTCTACTAATAAGCTACTCCTTTTTCTTGTTATACTAAGAGCGGCTTTCACAAATTTGTTATGTATTATGCTTCCAGCAAACACGGGAATCTAGCTGCGGTGATAAGTCAAATAACTTATTGTCAAAACACAAAGCAACAGTAGGGACTTTTGTCTGCTTTGTGCTTTAAATGCATTCAACCCAATCAGAACAGTCAATGTTTGTTGTGCAGCTGAGGTGCCATTGTTACACGACCTACCGCTCCCAGACCGTAGACTGTTTGCGGACACCTTCTGGTGTGAATTAGAAAGCAAATAAACCTTCATTCTTTCTGATGACAAGGCGTCAACAGCTCATTTGTTTGCCATAAGAAGTCAGAACATATAGAAGGTTGTAACCCTTTTTGCACAGCTTGTGTTGTGAGCTGGTGGAACACAGGAGGCAAAAACCTCTGAACCAGAAACGGAGTAGTCACAGGGCTGAAAGATTCTGTTCGTGTAACAAAGCCACTTTCATTCAATACTTCAAGCTGAACTGGAGACTGCTTTCTGAAAGGACCGAGGAGACAGGAAGTGGAAGTCAGCCCGCCGCCCAGCGAGGTAGTGACAGTACCGTAAGGGTCAACATATGAAAGGGAAATCAGGCCTCGTGGCTCGAGAGCGAAAAGCTCGAAAAAAAGCACGTGTGTCGCAGGGAGTGCTGTTTGATGGACGTATGGGTGTAGTGTTGTGTGACAACACTGTGCCGCCCACAGATTCGCCTGCCTTTTAATTAGTTCAGGGAGGGTGGATGCCAAATATCTAAAAAAAAAAAGGCATTAATTGGCCTACCAATCAATCAGTCTCCCTCTACTCCTTTTCAGTTTGTATAAATTACCAAAGTAGAACGGCAGCATTTTTTGCTACAACATAGATTAACCATTTATTTTAAAAAAAACATTTTGCAAATAATCTGTGACTTTGTAAAGATTTTTCTCAAGAGTTTCTGGTTTCAATAAGAAGTTTCAAGACAACCAAAAGCAAAGCATGCTGATCATTTGTCAATTATATTCATTTTTGGCAAAATAGTCTGAATTGCAAACTATGTTTCGGGACAGGACTACCTATTGATTGACGCGCCCCAATCCAGAGGGTGTGAGCAGATTCCACGGTTCTCAATCAGATCCATGTTTTGTCTCGAGGATTTATTTTCTAAAGACCAAAAAGGCAACAACAAGAACAATAATGATGCACATAATAATGCTGCAAAACAAAAAAAGGGCTTTAAATCATCAGATTAAACTTGGTCACAAAATTAATTTTCAGTTTCAGCTCAACTGAATTCTTTATGAGCACATCGCCTCCTTCCTCACAGGCCTTCCTCACAACAAACTCTCCTTCAGCCTACTTTGGGAAGCATTATTTGCTCAGCACCAACCAAATGCCCTGACGTGAATACAAATGGCTGATCGATAAAAGATATTACGACTAAAGCCCCCGAAACACACGGAACAGAAACTGAACGCAAGAAAGAGGAGGAGGTTGCTCTTCATTCATCTGATCTGCTCGAGACATAATTAATTTATCGCCTTTCTCACGACTGAAAGAGGCATCAGTGGAGAAAAACCATGTTTAATGCATGGAGGTATCCGAGTAAGAAAATAAAAATGTGAGGGTGTGTTTTCGGTGCAAGACTGGCGTGCCGTGTTAAAGACTTCCCAGCTCATTTCTACATACAAGCTTTACAGTCAAAAGCAGATTAAGTGTCTGCACTTAGTCTACAGAGAAAAGTAAAGTCGGCAAAGAGAACTGGCCTCTCATTCCTCCCCTTCCTTTAAATCAGGGGTGTCAAACCCGGTGACGCAAGGGGGCCAAAATTAAAAATTTGGTCCGAGCCAAGGGCCGATCACGATCAATATTTATTAAAAATTACATAAATTAACCTTGGTTTTAGATGTATTATGTCAAATCATTCATATAGAAATATCAATTACCTTCTCCCAGTTACAGATTATACAGAATTTAATGCAAACAGACTTTAATGAACACAGACAAATAGATCAAACTTCAAAAAGCTCATCATTAGCAGCCATTTCTTACGCCTCACTCAGCTTTTAAATAAATTTTTTAACATTAAAACAGATTTTTTTTAAAAAGCCATCAACAAAAACCTGTTCATACAGAAATTAAAACTATATATTGTTGGTTTCTAAGTCACTGTCAAGAGAAAACGCCACTAATTAGGCTCAGTTTTTTTAAGCAAAAAAAGAATAAGAGACTCGATCTGTCCCAGACTGGAGGGCCAGACCTGATGAAATCTAAACGTTATCTTGGGGGCCGGATGAAATGTTACAGAGGGCCTGATTTGGCCCGTGGGCCTTGAGTTTGACATGTGTGCTTTAAAGCAACCTCTTGGTTGTCAAAGCAGTCATCCTAAAACATCATCAGGAGAATTTTAAATCTTTACTAGAGTAAAATCCCACAAAAACCAAACAAGACCAAGACAAAAACCTCATTTGACTACTTGTGCTTGTTTGTTTTTAATCTGCTAAAGGGGAAATGGGTATCTATAAGAAATGATCCGACTGTAGAGTTCAAATAAATAAAAGTAAATCATGCAGGTTTCTTTAGTCTGAATCACGAGAACTAAATTGCTCAAACGTCACATATATTTACATTTTCCGTTCAGATTCAATAAGCAGAATAGGTCAAAAGGAAAACTCATTTAGTGCCGTGAACTTTACAGCAGCCCGAGAAACAAAAGTGTCAAAAATATCTCTGAAAACCGCCGTCCCTTCCCTTATTTACTCCCTCCTCGCCAACAATGCCTGCCGGTTTTTACTAGGTCCTCTTCAGCACTGAAATAAGAGCTCGCAGCAATTTTGTCAGGGTTATGACGGGTGCTTGGGTTGTCAGTTGCACAAATCACTTAACGTTTTGGGTTTTTTTTTAGCCAGTGAAAGCACAAAGATTCAGGGCTCGCCCTCCCGACGCGTTTGTTGCGCTGGTCTCCCTGCCAACCCGGAGGAGAAGGATGCAGCAGCGGCCTTGGGTTCTGTGCTCAATAACAGCTTGCAAGCTCCTGCTAATTTTATCTTTGTTTACAGCTTTAATTCAAGTATTCTGTACCGCTGGTGTACAATAATAACTATAAATGCAGTAACACAGACTCAAACTTTTAAGCAATATGAAAAAGGGGTTTGTTTGGTCGAAAATGAACTGAAAGAACCAGGATTTATCTGTAATTGTTATAAAGAAGGAAACATATTTAAACGATCAGATCACATTCTGCAAGCATACAAGAAAACTGCTGAAAATCTGAACCTCCACATCAGAGATGACTCAACAAAAAGTTACAGATAAGCTGCCTAACAGCCATTCAGTCAGCCTTGTACTACTTATGTGCTTGGATTACTTATAAAACTGCCTGCTATAAAGAAACTAGAAACAAAAATACACACATTTAGACATTTAAACAAACTGAAGCTAAAAACAAAACCAATTTGGCTGGCTCATCTCCCAACCATCAAACTCTCTGATGATTTAACAAATAATGTTAATTATTTCATGCATATGTGGCCGCTTTACATTGATTAATGAGAGCTGAAAAAACAAAGAAAGAAAGAAAGTTTTGGGTGGGAAAGCTGTCTCAAAACCGGCTTTTAAGACTTGAGATATTAGCTTTGAATAGGAAAAGCTTGTTGAAGAACGTTGGCTGGGAATAACACAGACACAGGTGAACAGAAAGCGATTTGCTGTGATTTCAGTAGATGTTTTGGCAAGACAATAGACGGACGCCTCCAAGCAGGGCAACAGCCACTGGACCATGTGATTCTGATTTAATGAACATCAACCCTGCTGCAGACTCTACCTGAACGTGCTTATCAATTTCCATCAATAGAAACGAAGCTCCTCCGCTCAGGGGAAGCCGTTGCTTTCGACCCAATGTGACCAAGCTACAAAAACGACAATTCTTCTGTTAAAACTCCTCTGTATGTGTTCATACAACACCCTACAGCAGGACTTGCATATAAATAGGCTCCAAAAAACTAAAAGGTAACGCAGCTTTTTAGAAAAAAGGCATGAATCTGGACCATCTAGCAGGCTTTAAGAGTTTATTTCTCCAAGAAAATGTAGAGCAAACTGGATTTGAAATACACTGAGATGCTGTGTTTCAAAAGCAGGCAGTGGAGAAGACTCTAATGGGATGTCAATGCTGTTCAGTGTCTGCTCAGTGAGCAAGTAGGTAGTGTGACTCACTGGATGTTGACTGCTAAGAAAAGCTCGCCAATTGGTTACTTATTTTAGGCGCCATTCTTTTTTACTACTCTGCGAGTTACAGTTTTCAACATCTAGTTTACTACAAAACGCAACAGCTTGTAGCCGACGAGCCACTTCTGAGCTGAAGAAAAGTAGGATTATAAAAAGAAGGAAGACCCGCCTGTGTTTTTATGCGAATGATTGTGACATTCCACCACAATGTGAGCCTAACTCTGTAGTCCTCTCCTGATTGTTAAGGTGGAGCAAACTGACACAGAAATAGCCCAGAGAAAAAAAACAAAAAAAAACAAACTCATTTTTGTACATCCAACTGTGATACGGAAAAGCTTTTCTTTCTGACGTTTCTCAGATATATAAGCATCCAGCAATAGAACAAGATAAAATCACAGGTGAAAAACAGAGAAGATATGTTGTTCCAGCTTTTCCCTGTTTCTATTCTCTCTGTCTGTCAAAAAAAAGAAGAAAGAAACTCAACCAACCCATTCAAAGATAATAGGACCCTGCTACTGCTGCTGTTCAGGGCGTGCAAGAAACCAGGATGATGTACCTCAAGTGAAACGGCAGGGTGACATTTTGATAATCCAGGAGAAAGGTCAGCCTGAGCCATCTAGCAAAGATAGCATAAACAGATCGCCCCATGCTTTGTAGATGGGAAACGTTCCACGAAAACTAGCTTCTACGCAGACACAAACGACTAACTGGGAGATTTTCAATAGCAGCGAAAAACTGAGACTGACAAAAGCGCTGCCTCTGACTCCAAGGAGATGGGGGAGATTATGTAAGTCACTTAGTATACTGGGTCACCCAGTTGTTGGTTTTTTTCCATGTGCAATATTACTTTACCACCGCTACACCCGTTGCAGAGATTCTCATTTAGCAGATTCTGCAAATCAAATACACGTTCGACCATCACTGAAGTTCTGTAATTACAGTTTTACCAGAGTGTTGTTTGACATGAAAAGACTGCTACACGTCTTGCAATGAGACACTGAGAAATTAAAATGTGCTGCACCGTAAATAGTCAACAACAGAACTGTTTTATGTCAGATATTCAGAAGGCTTAATTATCTCGTTGACGTCGAGGGGTTAATTTAAAAGCAACGCACACAAAAAAAATTTCTTTACCCTTACAAAAAAAATGAACCATTTTGTCTTCAAGTATAAAGGAAACACAGGCAAACCTCTGGCATATTTTGTAGCTGCAGGGCAAAAAAATAAAATAAAATCACTGAATGTGTGTGGGGCTGGGCTGGTTCAGGAAACTATCAAAACAAGCCTTGAGAAACACACATAGGTGTATTTAGCCTTCTGGGCAATTGCAAAACCTTGCAACTACTGAGCAAGTGGATAATGAAAGCACTGTCCAGACAGGTAGGATGTTTGGCTGCTCCATGACATGGACTCTTTGTTTCACTCTTGCAGTGTCATGTTACTGCCCTTGCTGTCCCAAAAAAAAGAACCCCAGACTAAAATAAGACCTTGCATTTTTAAATGAAAAATAGCTTTTTTAGTATAAAGCTTTTTGGTGGCTTAAAGTTTAGTCAAAACTGTTTACAAATAACCCTACTTTAATTATACACAGTAATTACTAGAGACAGGAATTCAGCAATTGTAAATAAACATGCTAACAGCTTCAAAAAGCTAACAGAATTGCATGCACGTTAAAAGCGGATGTGAAGACGGGCGCGTTTCAAAATAAAAGCTAATGTTTTTCTTCAGCTACAGGCGTGACCTTGGCGACGAGAAAAATAAAAACATTTTACAGGATGGCGAAATTGGTTATGCTTTTATCCGTTTTACATCGACTTCAAGTTATATTTTTTTTAAGTTAGCGTGGTAGATTCCCCTTGCCGTCGCATTCATCGCAGGGTGTGTTTCGATCGGTACTTTATTTTATAAAGCGTAACCGGAAGTCCGTTAGCTAAAGCTGACTAGCTTAAATATAAAAAGGTGCTACTGTCAACTACTAATGTTGCTAACCACACTTAGCGTGGCTGGATATTAGAGACAAAACAAGGCCCTGGATAAATACTGATAAATATATTGAATAACTAGTAGATTGAATAAAAAAACAAAGCCTCTGTGTGATGACCGAGCAGGAACACAACACCGTGTTCCGGGAAGAGATGCAAACATCTCACCTTTAAGGGGTTAACCATATATAAATCGGGGATTTTTAAATGGCTGTAGCTCAAACGCGAGCGAAGCTGGAGACGGTGTGTGTGTCCTGCGGGTGTTTAAATGCAACCCGACAATTCAGTAAGTTAGTTTGAAAGCGGGATGTTCGGCCTGGTCTTGCGTTGCCACTAGTTTCGCAGCATCGACTCGGTGCTGCGAACACCCACCCGTCCTGCAGCATTTCCGTGTTTTAGTCGGAATCATTTCAAACGAACCCAATGCCACGTCAATAAAATACAATGGTTTTTGTTTAATTACAACGCAGCACGGCGTCCCCCCCTCTGCTTAAAAGCGGATATAAAATGCAGTTTCCTGCCGAACACTGCGACATTGTTGCCAGGTTAATAAGTAAAAGGGCGCATGACGTGTCTAAATCAATGAGTCCGAGTCCAGAACCGTGGTCGGTGATGCTAAAAGAACCGGACTCACCCAGTGCCACCTCGCAGGCTTTGCGCAGCTGGGAATGGTGAGCCTTCTTCACCTCCTTGTCGGCCAGGATCTTCTCCAAAGCTCGTGTGAGGAACATGTTTTTCGTTTTTTTCCCCTCATACATGTCGCGACGGAATCCGGAGCGAGGTGTTGCCTGGTCCCGAGTCAGGGCTTCGGAGGAGGAGGAGGTGGGGAGGGAAGGAGGGAGAGGCAGGGAGAGGGGAGCTGCAGCCGCCTCGAACGGAGGTGTATTCCTTCGGAAATGTCAGCCGCGCAGCCCTCCACAGACAAACATAAATAAATACAGGAAGGTGGGGTAAATCCCTCAGCCTGCCGTTAACAACCTGCCTCCTGCGCCATGTTGGAGAGAGGAAGCGACGTCACGTGTGCTTAAAAACGGCCGGCCGCAGTGAGGCAGCAGGGAGAGGAGAGGTGGAGATCTCCCCCATATATCCCCCCTTCACATCCATCTATTAACCTTATTTAACCCACATGCCGAATAACAACCTTAATATCCAGATCGATGCTTCGAGTCGTCAAGCTGATAAAGCTACAAAGGTATGGCAAGCCGTTGTAACATATAATCAAACCGCACAGCTACATTTTATATTATTTTTCAGCTCGAAATGACATCTAAAACTACAGAAAATGACATTTTTTAAAAATACAGACAGCTAAACGACTGCTAAAGTTTACAAAAGAGGCTAATACTGAGTCTTTAAAGCTAAAAGAAGCTGAACACTAGCTAAAAGTAGCAGACCAGCAGCCAAAACCTAAAAGTAACAAAAGACTAGCTAACAACTAAAAGAAGCAGGACGCTAGCTAAATGCTAAAAGTGTCAGAATTTTAGCCAAAAGCTAAAAGCAGCAAAAGCCTAGCTAACAACTAACATAAGCATAACACTAGCTAAAATCTTTAATTAGCAGAATGGTAGCTAAAAGTAGCATGATGGTAGCCAAAAGTTGAAAATAGCAAGATGCTAGCTAACAGAAGCAGACCACTACCAAAATGCTAAAAGTTGCAACACTGTTGCTAAATGCTAGCTAAAAGCTAAAAGTAGCAGAATAGTAGCCCAAAGCTAAAAGTAGCAAAAGGCTAGCTAACAGCTAAAAGAAGCAGAGTACTACCAAAATGCTAAAAGTAGCAGCACTGTAGCTAAAAGCTATAAGTAGCGGAATAGTCGGCAAAAGCTAAAATCAGCAAAAGTCTATAGTTAAAAGCTAAAAGTAGCAGAGTTGTAGCTAAAAGCCAAAATTAGCAGTGTGCTAAAAGAAGCAAAAGGCTAACTAAAATGATTTGTCGCTAAACAGCAGCTAAAAGTATCATAAGAAGACAAAAACAGAGCAGATTCCAAAGAGAACGACGTTTTGAAGGAATTAAAAACATATTGATGTGTTTCTATGGGGAAAATATTTGTAAACAAAGTAAAATATTTAACAGCAACCTTATAAACTAAGGTTGTTTTTGGGGTACGGAAAAAGATCCAACAATCCTAAAAGCGTTTAAGTTACCATTTTAATATTTAACAGATAAATTGGATATGTATTACCAAAATTCAAATTTACCTCATAGAAAAAAACCAAAAACGTTTTTGATACTCAGACAGGTTTCCTTCCTGCAGATACCGTCTGTCCTTTTCTCGTGTTGCGCTTCAAACATCCACTAATCTCCAGTTTGACCTCTTTCACCTTTAGGCTGAGCTAATAGCTTTAGTAAAGACAACAATAAGAAAACACTTTGACATCTAATCAGGACTTTAAATGTTTAAATGCCAGATTTAAGTCACAAATCTGACGCGTCGAATCAAAACTCTTGGTTGTTTAACAGCGGTGACTTGAACCGCGACAAACTCAGAGGTATTCGATTAATCATTTATTTCCTGAAGCAACGTGACCCTTAAGAAAACAGAACCACAGAAATAAATAAATGATTTATTAGACTGCTGCTGTAATGATAGCACATTCAGTCAGGAGACTATTTAAATTTTGTTTAAATGTTGATATGCTCTTTTTATCAGATCAGAATAAGATTTGGTTTTATTTGGTAACTGAAAAAAAAGATGAATAAAAAATATGACACCTTCAGATTTCACAAGGTAAAATAGGTGGGTTTTGCTTGTTTTTCTGTTGTAATTGTAGCCATGAAATAAATGAAATTTAATGATTTATTTGCTTCTTCCAGCCTGGAGTCCGACTGCAAATAGAACCGGAGAAACTGGCAGCTTAACCAAACAGGTTTGTTGAAGTTTTTCTTTCCCTTTGCACAGTCCAGCGTGGCTCTTTCACTTTCCCTAAACCTATAAATAAAAATAAAAACCATGATATCTATAGCACGGCTCTGAGCCACCATTTACAGATCAAAAATTAAAAAAACCCTCCAAACGTTAGGAATCATTAGGAATGAAGCGTGGCCGGATATAATGTTTACTATCAAACAGGGACGTGTGGTCAAAACATTTGCAGAACGTGAATAAGGGCAGAAAAGTTGAGCATTTTTGGCCTAAATCTTTTGGATAAATTCAAGCACAGAAGCCGTTCGTTGGAGTAAATCATTTATACTGATAGCAAGAGATAAAAACAAATGTACAAACTGACACAAAATGTACATTTATCAAAGAAATGAAAGCAACAACATATAAAACCTTCAGTATTAGAGCTGAAAATTTCACATTAAGCTTATTTTTGTTGTCACTGATCCAAACCTGAGTTCTGACAGCAAGATGCTTTACTGTAAACTAATAAAAAAACATCTATTATTGTTTTATAAAAAAAAAAATTCTTCAAGTTTAAAATATTTGCAGCACAGGATAGCTGAGTAGCTGAATGGAAGCTTTGTTGATTAAAATAAAAGCAAAACTAAAAATAGAGTTAAAGAGAAATATTTTATTATTTATTAAAATTCTGTAAAAACTGATTCTGTATCAGTGCGAATGTTCACACAAGCTGTAAAAAAAAGTCTTTTTGCAACAGTTATTAATGTATGTAGGCAGTCTTAAAGGAATAGTTCAGATATTTTTGACATGGGGTTCTGTGAAACAGTTAGGAACAGTTAATATCTTACCTGCTGTAGATGTTGATAGCTCTTTGACTGACCTCAGTTTGGAGAAACTTTGATTCTGGCTGGAAAACTGACCGCTACGTCAAGCGAGGCTACGTTTAAAATCGATTTTTATTGTTTAAACTTCTCCAAACTTCAACCTACAACAGGTAAGATATTAATTGTTCACAGCCTTTCCAGAGAACCCCACTTTAAAAGACATGAACTATCCCTTTGACTCGAACAGTTCCAGCTCGTGTGTTTCCAGTTCCTCGCCTCACGAGTACAGAAGGTCGTTCAGGCGGTCGGAAACCTGTTCCCGTCCGCGGCGCACTTCCTCAGCAGGCCCGACGCGATGGCTTTCACGGCCCGCGTGGTCTCGGCGCAGGTGGGGTCGATCAGCGACTCGGGCAGGAGGAACCCGAAGTGCCCCGTGTCCCGCAGCTCGAACGCGAACGCGTAGGGGATCCCGTTCCTGTAGGCCCAGTCGATGGAGCTGCCAGAACTTACATCTGCGTGGAAATGGAGGGAGCGGACGTCGGCATGCGGCCATTTTTAACGTAGCTGGAAGGAAAGTCAGCAAATAAAAAAAAAAGAAACTCACAAAGAGTCGTGGAGGCTGGTCCGTATCTGTACCTCACCCCGTGCGCAGAATACAAGGCCGACACTGCGTTCTGAGCCGCCGACTCCTGGAAAGACACGTTGAGGAACCTTCAGGTCTCGACCCGACGCGCCTGCAGATTTATGACTTATCCCGGCGGAACTCGGACGCCTTACCACGCAGCTGAAGTTGGGGATGGTGGCGTACTTGTAGGAGTACGGGTAAAGAAGCATCTGAGCGTACGCGTGGATGGAGATGTACGCCTTCACCCGCTTCCTGTGCCTGCGCAGGAACCTGGCGACGGCTTTGACCTCGGGTTCCGACTCGGCGAACGGGCCGCAGTAGGTGTCGTCGCACGGGTGAGAGGAGGCGCCTTCATCTGGGGAAGGAAACGGTGAGCCGAGGTCACACTGAATGGACAGAATCACACTTTGGCACAATTCTGCTGATTATTCAGTCCTAAAATCCTAAATATAATGCCTACTCTTAAAAATAGTTGATAACAGCCAACAAACTAGAAACTCAAAGTGAAAGAAAGCAACATTATGAAGAAATAAAACACAAGCTGTGACTTTAATAAGACCATAAGGTCCTAAAAGTCTCAGCAGATGAGCTGAATTTACCTACCTTTGAATAAATTGTCGTATTTCTTGTATAAAACAATATTTAAAAGGTGTTAAAAGTGTTCGGATGGTTCTCTGTCGTGTCCAGATTTATTCACTACTGGAAAAGTTTAAATATTATTTATTTTATGGATTTAACTCCAACCTCTCTGTACATCTGCACCACAACAATCTTCACTGTTTCCTCTCAGCTTTGGGAATGGAGCAGTTTATTTTATTCCAAAAAAGAAAGGAACTCACCACACCACTTCACCTTCCAGTTCCTGTTAGCGTCCACTCCTCTGCACTGGGACTTGTGATGTTTGGACCGTGTCTTCCTCCAGAATCGATCCTGCAGAAAAACAACAACTTTTTAATACGGTCGTCTTCACTTCCGTAAAAAAACTGAGCCGCTGAAGAAGAACCCACGGAGTTCCAGCTGAAATGGTATCCGTCCACGTTGAAGACGGGCATGATGTAGAAGCTGAGCTGGTTGAGCAGTCGAGTTGTCACAGAGTCGTACTTGTAAGAGCTGATGGCCTGTAAAAAGAGTTAAGTTAAATCAGAGAAGTTGGAGCTTTATAATGAAGTGACTTTTTTCCTATAGTTTGTATTATGTACAACCTTTTGAAATTGTTTGAAGAGACATGCTGATCATATTTGAGGACTGGAGTTAGGTGATTAGAGCACTGGGTTAATGCTCCTATACTTTGAAACCAGATAAAGACCAAGGTTAAAGTGCTAGAGCCTTAAACAACAATGACACACTGACATCTAGTGGTCAACCTTAGTTACTACACCAAAGCCAATTTATTCTTTTTCATGAGTTTTGAACTTACGTGTTTTTTTTTTGTTTGCATAATTTTTAGTCTTTATTTCAGGTCACTCTGTTTGCTTTTCACTCCTAATGTTTTTTCTACATCTTTAACAAAAAACAAAAGCATTTAGAGTTTCTGCTTTGTCTCATTCTCCTCTCTTCTTCGCTCTCCTGTCTGTGACCCAGAAAAACAATCTTAGCTCAACATTTTCAAAACGTGCCTCTACTTCTAGTTAGAGAATGTAAAAACACATTTGTTTCCATGTTATATCTCACCGACAGCGCTTTGAAATAGTGGGATATCTAATTTTTCTTACGCTACCCTAACGCCTCACTGCTGGTGTCTTTTGTCCCGTCTTCTCGGTTCCTGTCTCAAAGAGAACGTGTGAGAAAAAAAGGCGAGGATGTACGTTTTTCAGAAGCAGAGACTGGTTCATATTTGAAAGGTTTTCCAATCATCACACAACAACTTGAACGACGCCAAAAGGCGACACACTTTTCCAGCAAGCAGGATGAAACCTTTAAAACTGCCTCAGCTCTCTAAATGTGCGAAAAGACGTCACTGCAGTTTAACTTCAGACTCTCGTCGTGTTACACTTTTTTGCCACTCATCTGGAGTAGAAATTGTGTAAAATGAGATAATAAATTCCTGCCATCAGCGTCTGGCTTTGGTGTGGCTCTCATTTCAAAGGGCTTGTGTAAAAGTCTGGACCAGTGTCTCAGCCATTACTAGCATGACGACGAGTGATGCTATTTTCTTGTTAAATTATAAAAAGAGAACATCGCAGATGGTCAACTGCAGGCTGTCAGTTGGGGAGCCAGTGTCCCATCTTGTTTAATTACTTATCATGCATGGTGTTGTGTAAAAACCCGTGCTTTCATGGTCTGACCTCTTTAACAAACCACTGGCAGAAGGCCGGTCCGATCCACTCCCTGGCGTGAACGCCGCAGTCCATCCACACGGCTTTCTTCTGCGGACGGCTTCTCTTTCCTAGCTGACAGGACACAAACACCGTCAGCCCGCATGCTGCTGCTCAGCCCTCTGCGACTCGTTTTCTCCTACCTGAAGCACATAAAGTGGTCTCCCTTCATACGACTTCCCCACAGAGAGCACGCTGACCAGCTCCGGGTGCGTTCTGTTCATCTCAAACATCCAGGCTTGTATCTTAAACAGTAAACAGTAGTTTGAAAGTGTGTAAGGATTTGTCCAAAGGCGAGTTATCATTATTAGTGGATTATATCGGTGATCTTATAGGAGAGTGAAAGATAAAGGAAGACGTTGGGGGTTCACATCTACCTCTTCCAGAGAGTGATAAACCTCGTAGTCATACTGGGACTGTGACCTCCGCATGCGAGAGGAATGATACCCCGTCTGCTTTTCAATTTCTTTCTGCAGATTGGAGATAAACACCCTGTGTGAAGAGAAGACAGAGACATGATGCACATGATAACACACTACTTCAACATCCCGATGAGAGCAATAAAACCCCTTTCTCATCTGATTTAAATTCCATTAATGAAGCTTTTACAAACCAAAGCTACTGAAATATAAATAAAGCCATGGAGCTGATGTTTTTGTAAAGGTCCTCCGCAAATATTGACTACTTAACAGCTACTTGTGCGTCTTTCCTATCTGTTTATATGACAGTGTCATCTGCATACAGTGAAATTCAGTATCCCACCATCAAAAGATTGTTGATGAACGAGGTGAAAAACAGTGGTCCCAGAATTGATCCTTGTGGCACTCCCCCGACTGACAGATAAGATTTTAGCCATTTTAATCCACTCTTTGGTAGTGTATACTCTTTGACAGCTATAGGCAAGGTTTATGTTACGTTTGTGTCCATGTATGAAATATATCCTTTGTAATCCTTTAATTTACCATTTCATAATTGGTGACAAAAGTAAAGCAGACGGCCAATTACGCTTAGGAAAATTGTCAAGAGGAGAGACAAAGTCTAGCACTTTCAACACAATTAATGTGATAAAACATCTAAAAAACAACAACACGATGCTGCGTTCAAAGACCTTGCTAATAGCAGCAGAAACAGCTACAGCATCTTACTGAGCAGACATGGATCCTGGGAATATACGGATCTGAGCACGAGCTTCACTGCAAACAGGCACTTTTGGAAAAGACTGCTGCTGTCCTGGCGTGATAAGTTAACACGAAACATATGCTCCTCTGATTTTCAAACACATTTTCAAAGTACTTGTAAGAGGTGTAAAATAGCCTTTTTTAGTGCTCAGATCAGTACTTGTTATCGGCAAGTACTCAAATGTAAGTCATAATGACAGAGAGGATATATAAAGGTTGTAAACTACATATGGAGCTGAAGTGTCAGCGTTATGGTTAGTCAAGGCCACAGTGTAACAGAGAGTTAAAATGTCTGCCAGGTTATGAAAATTCTGTTAACTTATCACTTTGAAGATCACTAAGAAATATAAGACATATCCAGGTTGGAAGCATGTTCGAACCATGTGAAACCGTTTCATGGCTTCTCTAATAAATCTCCCAGCTGTCAGTCTTTAAATCCTTTGTTTATTCATGATTTACTCACAACAATAACAGATTACAGTTTAAAGCTCTGTAAGCTTAACCCACATGCGGTGAACTAGACGGCTCATAAATGTTCATTCAAACCAGTTCCCAGCTTCGGCTTCGACATGTTTTACAGCGCAAATAAAAGTCCCGAGATAAATGACGTCGTTCTCATCCGTTTAACGGCTCCTCTCCAGCCCATTCTTCTTCGCTCCCCGTCTCAAACAGATGCAGATGAGGATCTTTTTCTCATGCAGGCAGCCCAAATAGACTACACATCTTCCAGATTTTTTCTTTTTTTTTCTCCCCCGCACATGTAATCAATAAGTAGTTCAATGACTTGTGAACAAAACGAACCGTCCGCTAAGACATCAATCACCCAGTGTCAGCTGCAGAGGGAACCATTTCTGAGAGATAGTCAACACAACGCTTTGTCAGAGCTGAAACGTCTCCCTTAGGACGGAGATGACAATAAAAGCTGCGGTTGCTTTGATAAAACGTCGTCATTTCAACAATAATTTTAAAACAGGCTGGTGTACGGAGATGAACTAGATATGGAGATGAGCTGGGAGTGTGTGTGCACGTGTCTCAGCTTCGAGTCAGTGTTAAGTACTGTATGTTAAAATCAGATTTAATATCTAACAAATGCATGTGTACTTACCGGTAACCGATTCTTTCCTGCTTTAATCGTGCGTGCAAAACTCGTGTGTCGTTACGCTTCACGTGAACATCCACCGTGGCATTTTGATGGATTAGAAAAGCGCCACTGGGCTGCCAGAAGTCCACCTAAAATAACACAATGAGCATCAGGTCAGCAGGACTTTATCTTGTAATATATCAAGCTGTGATATTCTGATATTCTGTGGTTCACGTGATAAAATACTACAAACTCAAACAGCGTTGATTATTTTAGGTCCAGCAAAACAACCTATTTATCAGACACACCTACATTCACACGACATAATAAATAAAATAAAAAAATTGCATTTTTCGAAGGAATACACTTCACCACCTTGCAAGCCAAAGTTTTAAACAAAGATCTCATGCAGTCTCTTGGTGCTCAGAGTATGTGTTGGAGAAGACTCTCAGCTACTACCACACCAAATTTTAGCTGAACATTTGTAAAAATGACTGAGTTCTAACCATTTCTGTGCTGGTTAATGACGATTACCTCTGGCAGCCATCTTGAATCAGACTGATCTCAGAAGGTAATCAGTAGATTTAATCCACTTATTACTTTCTGAGAGTTTTGGTAAAATCTATCTAGAGGTATTTTGCTAACAAACAGACAAACACACAGAAGTAAAAGCTTTAACACCTACCTTTTGCCCTTTGGAGGTGAGCAATAAAAATGGTCAAACAGGGAATTAAAAAAATATTATTTATATGTAACTAAAATCCAACTGTCAAAATCAAACCTAGAAAAAACAACAACTATCTAAACATTGTTTTTAAGGGATTCTAGTCCTGTTTCTGTAACTTGTAACCCAAAGACACTGACACCAGTAAAGCAATTTACTGAATTTCAAGGAATTAAGTAAAAAAAATACCAATATATCAAATCTGCAACATAGATTAAAACATACAGTGAGAATAACTAATAACAAAACCATTACCAGCCTTAATTAAATGACTCTTCCTTTCAGCTTTTTTGTTTCCTGTGACCTCAAATTACTAACTAATCTTATCAGATGGGGAAACATTACCTGAGATAAAACAGGTGTCTTAACAAACAAAACACACTTCAACACAGACATCATCTTGAAAAATAACAGAAAGAGACGAGAGGAGTAATAGAAAATGAGAGAAGAAACCAGGAAAGTATTTTTGCAGACATGATTCTAAAGATGGGATCCTTGGAATCTGGTTCTCGATGGATGCCGCACATTTGATTATCCTCATCTGCCTTTCATTCGGTTTCACAGGCCGACACACACGCTTGTTAATGTGTCGCCTGGTTTAGCCACTTACAGACAGCATACCAGATTCATTTAACAGTTTGGATTACTGCACGTTCATGGCGTCTCCAAATGTTTCGTAGCTGCTCCTCTGTTAGCAAAACAAATCCAAAACACTTCGGCTCAAAAAGCACCAAAAGATGTTTGATCAGATCCTTAAATGAACAGTTTATAGCTGGATTTATGAGCCCTGGAGATTATGTCATTTGTCTGTTTTATAAATCGTCGCCCCCCCCTGATTGTTTGGCTTGCTCAGAAAGAAGTGATGTGGTCGTAGTGTGGGCAGAACAAGGAGGGGAAAGTTACAGCTCCATAAAAAAAACGAGCGGACGGACGAGGCGACGCTGCGTCTCAGGGATTCAAACAAACAAACAGATCTGCTAAAAGCTTTTTGTATCTCCTGTCAAATAAAAGGTGACTACCAACTGACTAAAGAGAAAATAACACAACGTTTGTTGTTTAAAAGCAAGTGTAGCTAAATTTAAATGTGATTTGGAACAACTTAAACCGACACATGGCTGAATATTTCAAACCGGGGTACATAAATATTAAAATTTACTACATGAACAAAAAAAATAATTTGACAGCTGGTACATTACTCTGATAATATAACTGATAAAAAACGAATTATTAGTAACTTAACACATTTACATAATATAAACATAATGCAAAGCATCATAAGTTTAATAGAAATGAAACAAATTCACAGTTTAATCTTGTTTTATAGACAATCAATTAGTAATATCATCTGCTGGTTATTTAATTGATGCCAGAATTATTTTTTTAGTTGCAGCACTAATAAAAATAGAAACAAAAACAAATAATGGCAACAAAAATGATGTTAAATGTGATAAGGTTAAAGATTAAATTTAATACAAAGGTAAACAACATAAGAATATCTTAATGCTGCGTAGGTAAAACAAATAAATACTTGTTCTACTTTGATTTTAATCTTAAACACCCACTTTGTACCAACTTGTTGATGTTCGTGTATTTAAGAATAAGATCCTGTTAAATCTGTGTTCCTTAAAGGTATCAAATAATACAAATATAACTAAAATATTTAAAAAAACCAGCCAATTACTGATTAAAGACAGAATAAGTTTCTGAATAAAGCTGTCACTAATGTCACAAACACTAAAAACCTACATTAGTTTTGTCTCTCTTATTTAAAATATGTATAAAATGAATTACAGTTCATTCAGTGCATTTATAATAACTATATAAGGTGTGTTATATTGGAGAGTTTATCTCATTTTTTATTTTTCTGAATTTATATGAAACTTGTGCTTGTTTCTCAGATAAACACGTTTTGTTTCACTGCTTCACAACATTTTTTGCAATAAAAATGAGGAGAGTAGAGACGCAAAGCTGAGTAAAACAGAGACCGTGTTTGAGTTTGTTACAGAAAACATTTCTGTTCGTCCACCTGAGTTACGCAGCGAACAGAATCTGATTTCTCGTGAAGCCTGAAGCTGAAACCTTTGACTCTGGGGGACTAAATTTTAGACATAATTTGATTAAAACAATCCGTAACGTGATAAAAACCAGACCTGTAGGAGATAAACTATAAAATACTGATCAAATGTCACAATTTAAAGCCGTAATATTATAAAAATACACCCAGCTTTTCTTCTTAAATACACAAATAAAAGCATAGTTCAGCTGTTTTATCCTTCAGAAACATTTAGGTAATTAGAGTTTGTTTAAATCATTCAATAAAATGAAAAAACACGTCTTGTTATCGTTCATCCTGTATTTTCTGCTTTGCAAACGATCTGCACGAGCAGACTGAAGCTTGGTGCCAAGAAGGCCTTCGCTCGCTCCTGACGCTGATGGATAATTGCTTCCAAATGATTTGGGGGGAAAAAGAGAGGAGGCCTTTGTCTCCTGCAGGGGTTCCTGCCTGATTTCAGTATCTTTGAAACACATGTTCATCATCCACTGAAAGAAAGAAAAAAGCATCCACCCCCGTGTTTCTCTCAGGGGTTTCTTCTTGAAATGATTATAGAGTGCCCCACCAAAGGAGATGTCTCTAATTTACATAATTGCATAATAATATTTATTATCCCAGACAAGTTTGGAGGTGTGTGTAAACTGTAAGAGAAGTATCTAATGTGTGGGGGGGGAAATGCCCACCTTCATACGTCCCAGGACTTTCTTGAGGGATCGTACCTCCTCAGCGTTACTCGGCGTGATCCGGAAAACTTGATCGCTGTGAACAAACACAATCCCTGTCAGTTATTAGGATAAAGAATTACAAAAAAATGATCTAATAGCTTTTAAAGTGATATTTCAGATCATTTGAAGTGAGAGATTTTGACCACTTATCTGTTGCGGATCGCTCTTTAAACAACCTCAGTTTGGAGAAACTGAGTTTATTTTTAACTGATATACACCGATATATGCAAATGCTATTTATAAACCTTTGCATCACCATTAGTTTTTGCAATACGCGGTTATTTATAGGGAATTTTATGGCTATTTCAAAGCGCTAATAGCATCAGTTGCCGTAGCATTGGGGGATTTCCTGCAGGAATATCATGATCATGAAACTCACTGAGGTATCAAGGTTTAGAAAACACTGTTTGATGGAATTTTTGAGACTGGAGTTGTTTTAAGACGGCATCAGTCCACTTTGCTCTCGCTCCAACCAGATGTTAGCTTGTCAGTCCGGTCAGAGTTAAATAGGCCCTCTGGGATGTGGATGAGCCTCCTTTTAGGCTGCCTCTGGTTGTTTATAAATCACTAACCGAGTCGCTCAGGACCCCTGAAGGTGAGCGTGTTTATTCATAAAGACAGCATTGTGGAATTAGACCTGTGGTGTTACATAGAAAATGTAAAAGTGGACAGTCGGACATGTCAGGAGTGGGTAATCCTGGTCCTCGATGACCACCATCCTGCATGTTTTACTTGTTTCTCTGCTCCAACACAGCTGATTTGAATCAATGGGTGATTAACAGGCTTCTGCAGAACATGAAGAGGTGATTTAACCTCTGAATCAGGTGTGTTGGAGCAGAGAAACAAGGAAAACATGCAGGATAGTGGCCCTTGAGGACCAGATTGGAGACCCCTGCTCTAAATCCTGCAATCTCTGGTCGCAGTGACTGTCTGTCATCACACCGTCAAGCTGTGAAGCCGGCTTCCCCTTTCACAAGTCGACCATTAAAGGCAAACTGCATAAGAAATCAAGAGGTCAGTTTGTGGTCATGCGGTTGTGAGACGTTCGTTTTCTCACACACCTTTTACAGTCCAGACACTCGGGAAGCTCCTCCCTCCTCCTACAGCGTTAAAACTGGTTTCTTCTCGCCGGCTTCTCAACTCTCCTGTACTTTTTTTTTTTACTGTAACAGTTCTAAAGATGGCTGTATTTCCTGACAGCCTCGGTCAGCTGCTTCTCAGCGGAGCAGCAGAAGCAAAAGGACTCCATTAAAGCTCACCGGCTTCTTAACCAAACCACGCAATGCTTGACACAAACCCCTGTGTGAAGAAGTTAGGCCAGGGCCTTGTGTCGTGAAGCGGCATACGAAGCTGCGACGCAGTTTTTGTCGTGTAACCACAAGAACAAGAGCCTTCATCCGAACTCACCAGAAGGTGTCGTCTCAGTGCCAGTTTAAAGCGTATCGTTCTTTGTTTTCTCTTTCTCCAGACTGAGGGCATCCGAAGAGCTATCTACGACATGTAAGACAGTCATTCATCAGAACTTTTCCCCATAGACTGGCACTTGAAAAGCTCTGCCTCTTTAATGTCACCCATTCACTTTTTTATTTTATTTTATTTTGCTGGGCGCACATCGTTCCAAAAGCAGCTGGGCCGTGAAGTCGGGCCATAAATCTCTCTTTTGAGCCCGACTGAAGGTGACATTTACAGCAGCAGATGTTCGATGGCGAAATGAGCGGTTCCTCTTACAGGATCCTATAGATGACAGGGCCAAGCCTGATCCAAACTATCTGTCTGAGGCATCATTACAGGATTACATTTCCAGCTGCGCAGGTAGCGCCTACAGATGCAGAACAAGCTGTGATGTAATGTCGGGACATCAAACAGAACATTCTTCACTTTTATAGGTTTGCTCAGTTTCTAACCTAACTGAAAGGATTTTTCCCTGATTTTGTGAATTTACATTTTCACTCGAGAACGACAAGTCTGTTCAGAGAGACGGCGTGTTTGTTTATGTAACACCACACAATGATCTCACAATGATGTTTTGACTAGGAGAGATCTCAGATTAAGCTCCGCTGCGGTTACACCTCAGCGGTCAGAGATAAGATAGTTTAGAGCAGAGGTTCCTGAACTGTTCAGCTTACGACCCACAAAGTAACAGTTTCAGAGGCTTGTGACCCCTAATATGACCGGCTTAAGTATACAAATCTTATCATAACCTTATTTAAAAAGGGCATAATGACAATATAAAACAGCCTCAGCTACAATTCTATTTTCAATCATTTATGATAACTTTTTACATTTTCAAAAAAAATATTTTTGTAAAAATTACCAGCTTTTTTTTTGTTTCTGGAGATTATCTGGGGGCCCTCACTTGATGTTTTACAACCCAAAGAGGGGTCCCGACCCCAGCTTTGGGGACCACCGGTTTAGAAAATGTATTTGATTTTGTTCACAAAGCATCACCTGAAAAGCATTTTTCAGTCAAGTTAGTGTATTTGCAAAAAATAAAAAAGAATCATTTAAATTTGTTCTTGTTGCTAAAATCTACCACACAGATAAAATGAAAACTCTAAAATCCCGACATTTAACTCAATCTGTAAAAAACATCTTTCTTGCCACACCTTTTTCTTAAACATGTATCTTGTTATTTTAAATCTTCCTCACCCTACAACCAACATGGCTGCAATTATTCATCGTGTTCTTAGTCTCCATTTTTTATTGTTTTTATAAGTTTCCCCCTCTCGGTGAGCGTCTTCCTCTCACTTCTTTCAAATAGTTTTTTTACTGTCTGTCGCAGGAAGCTGGACCCTGACAAACAAAGGCAGAAGAAGAAAAGGAAAGGGTCCAGGTGGTCCATATAAGCGACTGCTTGTTTCATGGACCAAAGCGTAAAAGGCCTGATTTCTGCTGGAGAGGCAGGAGAGCTTTCCAGTCCAGTTTGAACAAACATGGAATCAACTTTCCACGATAAGATAACGCCCCGTTTTCATTAACGTGTTGCTCTGGCAGAGGTCTTTTGCTTTGCAAACCATCAGCTCCAAGCATTTAAGAGATAAAGCTGTCTTTAGGTTGTCAGCCTGTTGATTCTCACAGCAGAAAAACCTTTGGGATGGAAGCAATTTGCTTTAAAGGCAACCATTAAAGCCATTAAAACTTTTGTTTCTTGGTGTTGTTTTTGTTCTTTAATCAAAAGTAATTTCCAGACATTGGTATTAGCCAGCATCAAGATGCTTTCTTATAATTAGATGGCATTTGGTTAAGAAAAGGAGCTTGCTTTGAGAAACGTCCCCATCTGTCCACATAGATGCACAAGAAACCAAAATATAATTAGTTTAAGACAGAAAAGAAGCAGCTTTGAAGCTGTAATACTCCCCTTTCCCTCCTTAAATTCATGAAACAGAACATTAATATCTTTACACAAGCCAGTCTGCTTTCTGAACATAGCAAGTCAATTTGATAACAAGAATTAGAAGTAAAAGCTTTTGATCAAAACATATTTAAAGCGGAAATAATACAGCTCTCTGCTTTTATTTTTAAGTTTCAATAAGTTACAATTAAATGGCCAGCTTAATTATATGCTCTATGAATTTCCAAATGGGGTAATTTCACTAAATTATCCACTCAGGCCTGCGTATTTCAGTGGTTTAAAGCAGGGGTATCTGGTTCTAATATCCGGTTCTAAAAAAAAAAACAAAAAAACACAGTGATGATTAGTAATAATTGTTGAAAAGCTGCTGACTTTAAAAGTGGACTCCAGCAGATTAAACCCTAAATGTGGAGGGGTTGACGGGGTGGGTACAAAGTGAGCCGAGGTGGGTGGAGGTGGGAAAACAAAGAATACAGTTTTATAAACTGTGCACTCAAAAATAATAATAAAAAAAAATCACAGCCACGTGGTTCTTGGTCACTTAAAGCCAAAATTCAGTGAGACTGAAAGAGAAAACTTCTTTTACACAAATCTGAGACGCCAACTAGCCACACAAATGTCCTAACATGTCAAAATACCAATAAATGTCTAAATTTATTATTATAATGTAATAAACAACAGTTATTTATATTTGCAGCAGGAGCTTCGAGCACAGAGGTCACCACCCTTAGTGGCCGGCAAAGGTCTCCCGGTGAACTGGAAGTGGCCCACGGGCCGTCAGTTGGCGATCACAGTCCTAGCACGTTTTGTGGCTCTGGAGCAGGAAAATATCTGTTATGATTGTAAAAGTTGCAGAGCCCTGAACTGGACAAACACGTGGTGCTTTATTATTATTATTATTATGATTTTATTTTCTTGTTAAAGTTGATGAGAACAGCTGACTGTGTTTACATCTGAGGTCAGTCTCCTCATACAGCCACCAGCAGCAGCAGCAGTCCGGAGGGTGGAGNGGGATGGGGGGGTTAAAGTAAAGTTAAAGTGTTTTTCATGCGTCAGGGGAATGAATGAAACACTCACCCTGCGTAGCGGCTGTTGTACGGAGACGCGCCGGCGCGACGTGGCGCGTTACTGCAGATGATCGCGCACGTCAGGAAAGCTAAGGCGCGAAAAGCTCCCCTCTGCTCACGAGCCATCCCGCTGCTTTCAGATCCAGGAGGGAGAGAAACTGCGCGGGGTGCAGGTCGGCTCCGAGGATCCGCTGGAAGGAGGCGCTCCGGCTGCTCCGGCTGCTCCGGCTGGTGCGCGCTGCCACCTCCGCTGAAGCTCCGCAGGGATCTGAGGGGCAGAGAGCCTTTTTATTATTAAATGAGGAGAACCTGGGTCACGTGGCTCGGAGTGGGAGAAGTCAGAGAAAAGTCTGAAGGGGACTCTGAGCAGGCTGTTCGGTTCTGTGTTCATTTCATGAGGCAGAAGAAGACTGATGGATGGAGGTGGAGGTCATCTCACCAGAACATCACCCAATGAAACAACTCAGAAGTTTAAACTTCTGTTCTGCTCTGTGGGGGAAACAAGAACAAGCAATATCTTACCTGTTGCAGATAGCTGTTTGAACAGCCTCAGTTTGGAGAAACAGACTTTAGCCACGTGTTGGACAGGACTGTGTGTGAGGCTGGATGACTGAGAAACAAATGGACTAAACTGAAATTAAAATGTCTGATCCTGAAGCTGTCACGGCTTTTCATGCGCCAGGCAGCCATATTGGATTTTGAGATCGGGGCTGGTCAGAAATCTCTGGAATTCCGACTTTGGGGCGTTCCAGTTGATTTTTCCGACCCGGAATTCGGAAACTCCGACAATGGAACGCAGCTGTAGTTCTGACCAGACTGATGAGCTACTGGCTAGTCTGGGCTGGGATTGTTGCCATGGGAAACCAGCTTCAGTCTCAAAAGTTTCACATCGGTTCACATCTTTACACCACTTCAGCTTTGAATTAGTTATTTATATAGAGTTCTATGACAATTTGCAAAGGCAAATAGCAGCAGCAGTTAGCTGTAGCACTTCTGTTGCAGCCTGGAGCTCTTTGGATGGGAATATCATAATGTTTATTTTGAAATAACGCCATGATATGAAACTGATGCTAATATAAAGGCTTATAATCTAACGCTGCTACCATTTGTTTAAAATAAATTAAATTAAAGAAAAAACGATGATCTGTTAACTTACCAGCCTGATCAGAATAATATTCATTTCTCTAAACTGAGGGCTCTCAAAGAGATATCTACAACATGTAAGATAATAACTGTTCATATTCTCAACAAAATGCAGTTCAGTTTCTTATTTCTGGCTAACAGATGAACAAACAAACAAAGAAACTAACAAATATCTGTAAGATTCTCACTAAAACACACGCTGCTGGTATTTTATTTTCCTTTATAGAATACAAACACTAGGATGTCAGGATGTTCCACTCAGTGAATTGCTTTGAGCAGCTTAATTAAAAGAGGAAAAAAAACAGATTGTTTAGATTTTCTGGGCCCACAGAGTTCTTGTATCTTGTAGTCAATCAGCTCTGTCTTGGCGCTGATCCACAGGAATTCCTCTGTGTGAAGCTGTAGATGTCTCCTTTTATTCCCAGCTCTTTGTCCCTCGCTTTGATCCTCTTCTTATCCTCCAACGCGGTGATTAAATGTCTAAGTCAACCGCCGGCCTTCCCTTTTGTGACGGCGTGGCGGCGGCACATTTTTCACATGCTTCTCCCCAGTGTCAACAGCGTGCCACCTGTTTTGCACCAATTACTGTACAGCAGGATCCCGGACGCACCCCCATACCCCTTCTTCCCTCCAAACTGAGACAATACAGCAGCTTAATGAAGAACAGGTGGGAAAAACCTGAGTTTTCAAACTCCACCACTAAAAATGAGTGCTCAAACGCAGCATATCAGTGAACATGTTAACTTTGGACAAAATATCCAATAACTTTGAAATAAAGCAAAACTAACAGGTCTGTTTTTTTTAAAAGTGGAAACGTTATGAACAATTAATATTCTAACTGTTGTAGACAGCTATTCGGACCCCCTCAATTAAATAAAAATGGAATTTAATCATGAGCAAACTGACAAGGTAACAGGTAGTCTGCACAGATCTGAACCAAAAAGTAACTAATTTCAAAGATTTTAAAGCAACTTTGAACCTATTAAGGAATTTGTTGAGTAAATGGGCTCATTATTGGTTGAAAAATCCCATAAAAATAATCTACTTCTCAGTGGAAACACAAATTCAGTGCACCATGGTTAAAAGGCAGTGCTATTTTTCAGAAATGACAGAAAACCATGCATCTGAGCTGAGTCTGAGCAGCACACAGAAGGATATTCATTGCTTTACATTCTACAGTATGTACATCAAGTTCAGCTGCTATCATTTAAAAGTAACATTTAAAAAAAAATATGTATATATATATATATATATATATATATTCCTCCTGGAGTCAGTTTGATGTTGTTTTAAAACTCTGAGCTGCATTCCTGGGTGCGTGGCACTGTGGTGGGCTCTGGGTTGTGGTCTGCAGGGCTGCTGACGCAGAATCTAAATCCCGACCATCTCAGAGTGGAACCCAACGCCAGTAAATCATCGTTTCCCTCCCCGAGTCTCAGACGGCGCTGAGGGGGCGTGAAAGAGCTCTTTGACCACCTTGCAGTCAGCGGTTGTGCTGGTTGGCGATGAAGTGGGGGGCCTCCAGGAGGACGGGAGCGGACCCTGAGCAGAGGTGTGGTGAAAGAGAGGGAGGTTTGCAGAGGATTAGAGATGAAGAGGTAAAGCCTGAGGAGGTAACGGCGGCTATAAAACTTAACGACTCAAATAGTGAATGAAGAGCTCAGAGGAGAGGAAGGTGAGTATGGAAGCCCCAAAGTGCCACAATCCAGTGGGTTTACAGCGCCTTTAATTAAACTGATGACACCTGGAATGCATGATATATAATAAACCCCAAACATATTTATGTCCAGTTTGGCTTCTTTAATTTATGTACATTTTTACTGATATATTCATTTGAATGCAAGAGTTCAAATATAGAAAATACTTTTAGCCCTGAAGTCCTTGTTTCACCTGTTTGGGAGGACATCAGAAAGTTTCATAGATGTGGCACTAAGACAAACGTCTCTTAAAAATAAGTTTTTGTTTGTGAAGTATATAAAAAAAACATCACACGAGACATCCAGAGGATTTCAGGCTGACTTGCAGAGAGGATTTTATTCTGTGCACATCGATTCACGCGGAGCTTCATGGGGAAAGGCTTGAAAAAACGCAACTTATAGCTGCAGAAAAACAAGATGAGTGATTGGAAAAAGCTCAGACACAAGCCACAGGCTGTGAGGGATACTGTTCAGGAGATGCAAAAACAGGAAAAACAGGAAAAGGGAATACATAAAATAAAACAAAAGCCTAATCTGCAGTCAAACATGGTGGAGGTACAGTCATGCCGGGGATTATCTTTGCTGTGTTTTGCACTGAAGCACATGGATTTGACAAATATGCTGCAAAATTAAAAGACATTTTAAAGCAAAATGTTTTACTCACACCAGGTTCGAAGTGAAGGTTCTAATGAGCCTGGAGATTGTTGCAAAACCGACTAAAAAGCTAATAAAAATATGAAAGATCCCTTTTAGATTAATATATGTAAACAGATGAACCTGCAGCGTGAATGAGTTAAAATTAACTGGGGCTTGACGCCACCTAAAGTTGAGAATTAATGCCTTTTTATAGAAATTTGCTCCCTCATAGGTGCACCTCTGGTAGCAAATAAAAGGAAAGGACTTTTCAGTCCCAGTGCCGTAAACTGATACACCTTAAGGGCGGACTGGTGGAAATAATAGGCGACCTCTTCATTATCAGCGTAAGCCAGCAATGTTATCCCGACCCATGTTTGGTGCTTTGTGCGAGAATCAACCTGACAGAAAAAAACAAATAAAAAAAAAACAGGAAGAATGAAAGAATTCCTGGCAGCAGCTCTGAAGGCTAGACCACAAAAACAGAAGGAATTTACACATTTTTCTGCAAATGTCACCAAGGGTTCACAACTTTTTTTAGATAAGGGCACACATTTTGTATTCTGAGCCTTTGACCAATGAAAAAATAGTGGCAACTCCCTCAATCGTGACTTCAATGAAAAACAACGCTGCCCTCTGGTGGCAGCAAGGAAGCATTACAGCTGGAGAGAAACCCTGCAGTACCTCATCTATACATCAGAGGATGGTACATATCCAGATTTAGACACGTTCAAGAGTCATATCCCCATCTCACCCCACCAAAGATGAGTCTAACCTGTAACTGAGACCTACAACAGCTCTATAAAATAAACTACAAAACCTCCCTTTTGCTGCTCATAAAAAGGGGCTGTCACACGTGAGTTCTTTGCAGAAATGGAATCGGCAGAATCCCCACTAGTTGAGATGTTAATCCCTGCCTCATTATTGTGGGCTGAGAAATGGCTCTGGAAAATTCGCCTCCAAAGCTGGTGCAATAAAGCTGGTTTTAGTGTTCATATTTACCCAGCCGCAAAATGACTCCGACTGTGTCTAATTCAATATAAAAACACTTTACCAACATCTGAGCAAAGCTTCCCTCAGCCGTGCGGGGTTTGCAAAAGAGGCAGGGAGGGAGGTTTCGGCTCCCACTGAGTGGAAGTTGTGTCCTAATTAAACTCGGTCGCTTTAATTAAATATCAGTGTTTTGATCTTTGTGGCTCCTCGCTTGTGAAATTTGTTTAACTGCAGTATTTGAGGCTGATTAAGTTAAGATTCAAAACAATAAAACCGCTGATTTAGACAGGACACACTTGTAATTCACTGCCTGTTTTTAAGAGCTCAGGACGCACGTATAGAGAGAGCCTTGAAGGAATGAATATTTCCCACTGCCTTTCATGCCTCACATTTGAACTGCAGGATCATCCTGTGCTGAGAAGAGACATGCAAATGGCACGAGACATGATAGCGCTCAGAGGATGACTCTCAGCTACTACCACACAGAATTTTAGCTCAGTATCTGCAAAACTGACTGAGCTGTAGTAGTTTCTTGCACTGCCTAATGTCACCTTGACTTAGGTCTTAGGATTGCATTAAAATCCATTCACTAGTTCATGAGATATTTTGCTAACACATTATCTTCTCTCGCCTTTGTCAGCAGGTGGTAATAATGACAACATTTGTGCATATCAAACTGGGTTTACTCATGAATGTGTTTTCCAACAGCCTCTCTTGTGAGTTACATTGCAAAAGAAATTCCAAATGTTTCTTCCATGGCTCCTCAAGAGCCCCCCCGACGAATCCCAGCATGCCTGAAAACACATTTTCCTCCTGCCTCTCCGGCCACCTGTGCCTCACTTCCTCGGATAATAAGGTCTTTTTGATTCGGTGCTCACACCGCCGGCGAGGAAGCTTAAAGCAAAGGGCCAGTCTGCCGAGACGTGCAGTCAATATGTGAGAGGAGAGACTTCAGGTCTCGCGCCGTGCGAGTCATCCTGTGACTCAGATTTATTTCTTCCTCCACAAAGCTGAGAGCTGAGACAGAGAGGGCCGCGTGTGATCTGTGTGTTTGTCAGCAACACGACACGAAAAACAATGAATGCAGAGAGACGTACTGAACAGGCAGAGCACAGGAAACCAAAGATATATATATATATATATATATATATATGTGTGTGTGTGTGTGTGTGTGTGTGTGTGTGTGTGTATTTAAAGTGGTTCTCCAGGAATATATCCAGTCGAGCACCTGACAGTGACAACATATTGTGCAGTTTATTCCTAAAAATAAGAAAATGTGGACAAGAGAATCATTTGATTATTTATTATGTGTTAAGCGTTAAGCTAACAGCCCTTTGATAATCACCCTATTTGAACTAAAATACTATTTTCTGTTTGTTAAACTGTGTTATTGTTCATATTTTTTAACATAGATTCAACTAGAATCTAGATTGTGATGGACTCTTACTAGCCAAATTCCAATTAAAGGTCTATTTTCACTCCGGGGATTAATAAAGCATCTTTTATTCTGGTAAAAAATAGATTCTGTGTTGATGCAACCCTGGTTTATCTCTTGAGTTTAGGAACATTTCTCTCTGAATGATTCCTAGGCGAAACCTCCAAGAAATTTATAATTTATTAAAGGTAAAAACGATGCTATGCCTCCTCAGGCGTCACCTGGATTATCACCTGGATTAGATGATAGAGGAGCCAGGATATTCCGATGAGTAATAGGCTATTCCAACGACACGTTGATGAGCAGGAACCTATATTAATATATCTTTTAGTAAATTGTTTAATAATAAATCACACAAGGCACAGCTTTGACTTGTTGTGGAGTCTTTCTGCTTGTAGTCATTTCGTCGTCAGGAGGGGAAATTTAATTTTGATGATTTATTGAATATCTTCATTAACATTCTGATTGCACCGTCGCCTCTCCTTTCATCCTGAAAGACAATTCCACCTTAAACTTCAGGGCAAATCCTCAGCTTGTAACATTAGGGAGAGCTTTAATGCTCGGAGCGAATGCTTAAGTGATGTCAAGCTGTTCAAATCAAACACTTACAAAAAAAAAAAAAAAAAGAGTTATTTTGTCCTTCTTTTTGTTTGACATGGGATATATAGCAGTAATGATCTCATTAATGTGTTAAAAAAAGAAAGTGTTTTAATAATTCAGACACTGCTCAGTTTTCTGGGTAATATTTACTGACGTAGGACAGCGAATGTGCATTAAAATATTTGTTATTCAGAAAACACGGCAGACATCACGTGATAAATGCTAAATGTTTCACAGCACCATTTCAAACTTCAGAAATAAGAGGAAAAAATAATGTATTTCCTATTTTTGTCAAATTTCTATTTTGTTACTGTGCGTTTATTTAATCTAGAAATAAAGACAGTCTTGCATCTTTCAATCCCAGTTCCAGAAAGCTTCAGTCTGCTCTAATAAATCCAAAATGATGCCCTGATTATGAGTTTTTCATAAAACAAGGCTTTATTTACATGATTTACAAACTAAAGGAGGTTATGAAAGAGCAGCCACCCATTACAGAACAAAAGGAACATATCCCGACTTTCTACATCGAGTTAATGCAAAGACTGCATGTGTCATAAAAGTATTATTGTTGTGATGATGGGATTAAATAAAAGAAGAGAAGCTTGGTGTAAACATAAGGTGTTTCAGGAAGTTTAGAAGCAGTTTGTTCTGTGAGAAAAGAGTCATCTTTGGTGTGGACGTTACTCCCTAAGGAAAAAAACCTCCAAAGCGCTATATGATGTCCAGAAAAATACTTATTTAAAAAAGAGAGTTACACCTGCTTTCACCAATGACTGTTCATTCATTTGAACAGCGATCTAGTTTATTCGGACATTTTGACTTTAATGAGTGAGGTTAAAATTTATTTATATAGCACATAATAACAACAAAGTTGACCAAAGTGCTTTACAATTCAGCTTCATAGCAACTCAAACTCTGCTAGAATCAGGGGTGGAAAATAAAAATTTTGTCCAGCCACTCAAATATTTTACCAGCCACTATTTTTTGTTGTGACAAAAAGTAATTTCATATGATGATGATGATGGAGGTGGGTGGAAGCAGTTGTGGTGCCCTACAAGCTGAACAATACCTCTTTCTGGACACTGCATGGAAATAACTAGACTTTTGTTATTTTATTTTTTTTAAACCATTAAAAGATGCATATCTGTACATAAAAAAAATCAGACAGGTAAAATTTATTTCTGTGGAGTGTTTTTGAAGGTTTTTTTGTGCTTTTGTAAGTTTTTGTATGTAAGTTGTAATGTTTTTCAGACACTTGCTGCTTTTAATGCATAGATCTATTTGTGCTACCCGTTTATATTTAACAGGTAGGATATTCTGATGAAGGAAGGGATTTTTGTGGTTTTAGAAAGACTGTTAGACATAGCTGTTTAGCCGTGCTACGGTAGGAAAATCTGACGAGGAAGCACAGATCATCAGAACACCGGCCGTAGGCG
>NC_051450.1:16733816-16743825 GCF_001649575.2 Kryptolebias marmoratus
GGGGGAACGGGGCTCGACGTAACAGCAGCAACTCGAGCACATTGCTGCCCCCTATATGTCAAGAGGACAAATAACACCTTTTCTGTTCAAATTGCCAACCCGCCACAGTGGCATGTGTGTTGATCAAATTCACCCGCCGCTTCAAATATTTACCCGCATTTGGCCGGTGGTGGGTGCTAATGTCCACCCCTGGCTAGAATCAAACACCAAGGAATAAAGATGAGTATTAAGCACAGATTTAAAAGACTCAACAGTCTCAGCAGCCCGAATATGAAATGGTAAACCATTTTATAGGTTAGGAGCAGAAATTGCAAAAGAACCGGAGATATATGTTTATGATATTTTTGGTACCTGTTAAAAGACGAGCTGCTGCATTCTGCTCAGTTTGTAAGCGATTCAGAGATGATTTATCCAGTCCAGCATACAAACTGTGACAATAATCCAACCTAAAGGTAATAAAAGCACGACTCACGTTTTCTTAAATACACCTGTAGCTTTCTTACTCTTTCAAATCAAAGTGTCAGCAGTGATTTGGCTCATTAAAACGGACTTCTAGTGAACTCTTTTCAACGCGTCCGGTTATGCTTTTATCTTGAAAGGGAAACCCGGAAGTCGGCGCGTGTGTTTTCCAGCCAGCTTGACTCTGGTCCTCTACTTTAAAGAGTTGTTGGGACGCAGGAGTGGGATGAAGGCTTCTGGGCTCAACTTTAGCTGAAGTCCTCTTAGAGGGAAGAAGTCCTCCGCAGTTTTTTAAGAACTTCTTGCTTTTATTTCTTTTATTTTTATTTTTTCCTCCCGTTTTGCTTCTTTTTCCGGACTTTTCCCCGCACCCCTGGACTCGCAGACACCGGTTGCTCCTGTTAGGTTTTTGAACATGCCCCCGCTGGTGATGTGAAGCTGCAAGCTGCTGAAGGGAAATAACTTTCTTCATTTCATTTAATTTTTAATTTTTTTATTATTTCACGTGTATTTCTAAGCTCACCATGACTGAGGAGCACAGGGCTGAGAGCGGGAAGGAGTTGGAGAAGCAGCTCCGGCTTCGAGTTTGTGTCCTGAATGAACTTTTAAAAACTGAACGGGATTATGTTGGGACGCTGGAGTTCCTCTCGGTGAGTGTTGCCTTGAAATTGCAGTTTCTCTCCCCCTCCTAAATGCGCCCCCACCCCCAACCTGATATAAATAAATAAATAAATAAATATAAGCAGCCAGCTTGCTTAGTATGCATGGTGCACCAGGCTGCAGAGGTCTGAAAGTGTCCTTTCATGGTTTGCAGGTGAAACTGGAAGAGCAGCCAAAAAAAAAAATAAAATCACAATTAATACTAAATATTAGACAAAAAGAGGCTAAAATGATTGCATTGGTGAGCTGAAATTCATCCAGTGGCTTTGCACCAAGACACCTGCAGTGCACATTTGCAGCTCCAGTCTTGTGCAGCATTGCAACTGCGTCCCTTGATTGCACCCTCTGGCTAGAATGCATTTTTTTTAAATCAGTGAAACCCATACGGCCGAAGTTCACCGGATCTTGGCACCACATCTCCAGCAGGGAAACACCTGGTTGTTGCATCACAGGAGGAGTCGGGCGCTGTCACACCAGAACTGTTGAAGAGAACAGAAATGTTCCGAAGCAGAGTGCTTGTGAACAACTGGTGTGCAGGGTTTTTTGTTTTTTTAAAAATTTGAATATAACTTTGCAGAGAAGGAAGTTTGACATGACATTGTGTTCCTAAGAGTGTTATTTCCCCATATGACCCTCTGCCATCATCATCCAGATATTTCCAGTACAGAGGTATGTTTAGGAAGGATGGAGCTTTGTGGAGAATGAGGGATTGAGCTCTTTTATGTCCCCTGCAGGCTGCGACTGATTTCAGAGGTGACTGATTCTTTTAAGGCCCCTCTGTTCTGGTCAGCAGTGATTGGATTGAGATCTAACAACAAAGGATTGCTTTAGCTGTGTGGTTATAGTGGTTAGATAGGGCTAGATGATGATCTTGATAAGGAAGTTAGAATGTGAGAGACTGAGAGTCGCTCTTATCCACTTCTTGGATGTCCTAGGGAGCCGCGTGGAAGACCGTTGATCAAAGAGTTGCCCTGCCGTGGAGAGGGGGATCATAATGAGGACTTTCGTCCGCTGGAGGAGTCCCTCTCTAGCCTTCCCCCGCCAACAGGAACCAGTTACGAAACACAAAACCTTCTGTGCGTCTAGAGGTCAGAACGTTTGACTCCCGGGTGGGTTAATCCAGCACCGAGAGGGGCGGGCTGAACGTTGCTGTTGGAGTGAAAATGGGGGGAAAAGCAGATCACAGAGCAGATAGTGCCAGGAGGGCGAAGGGTAAAGGTGGCGGTCTCTGTGAGTCGCCGGGCTCGGTGCCGTCTCTTGTAAACCATATTTCCTGCAGGAGGAATTCCTCTGAGGCTCGGAAATGCTGCAGAACAATGAGGCTCCGCTCAGCTGGCAGAGTTGAACTGAAGAGCAGAGATTGCCTCTGCTGATCAGTGGGACTGAAGTACAATAGCCTTTAACACATAGTCTGGTATTCAGGTGGTGGAAAACAGCAGATGATTGGAGTGATTTTGTCCCTGGACATAGGGAGACTATTGTGTTCTCTCCCTGTGGGAAAATATACAGATTGCATCTTCAAGGTGTTGACACTGGAAAACTTGACTTCTATTGACTTTCCTTTGGGTTTGAGTCTATTTTTTTATGCTAAATCTTAAGTAAAGGGCATGCTCCGATATATCTCTTATGTAATGAACAACTGGCTCGGTACAGTGGGCGGCGGAGGACACTGGTGTTTATCTTGGATCGCCTCGAGCCGATAAAGTGACAGTCAATTTTAACAGGAGAACAAATCTAGACTAGTGTAAACAGACACTCTAATAGGCGTTTCTGGAGCTTTCTGCTGCCAAAGGAAGTCCCATTTCTCAGGCGCAGCCATTCACAGAGAAACACTGAAAGCCATTTGCTTGTATTTTAAGCCCTTAATAGAGAAAAAGCAAAAAAGTTTCAGTACGGAAACCTTTTATGTCTTGATTCTGGAGGAAGATCTGAGCCACAAGTTAACTTAATATATTCCTAAGAGCTCTGTAGTGCATTAAGTGGTCCCTCAGCTGCTGCCCCCTCCTCCAGCAAAAGCCTGTGTAATGTGACAAAATGTTTAAAACATTTTTTTATTCCCTCGCACCAATCGGAGGGGAATTAACTTGGTTTTAGATATCGTAAGCCTACAAAATCCCTTCTGTTGTTCTCTTCGAAAACAACTCCACATCACAAGATGCAAATTAAAACAATTTGTTTATCGCATTAATCTTTTCACATTTTCCAGTCAAGCTGAATGGATTAGTGTGCTTTTATGTTTTCTGGTTGCATATGAAACATGTCAGGGGGCAGTTTATTACCAGTTGTGCGTGCAGGATTAGTAACAGGAAGTTGGAAGATCATTCCTGATGGAGAAAGCAGAAATTGGAGCATGTACTGGCTCCTTGGGACCCGGGTAGTCAACTAAACCCTGCCTGTGTGTGTTTGTGTTTGGTTGTTCCATTTCTCTCTCTCTCTCAGGGTTTGTTTACATCCTGGACAGGATAGTTACTTTAGCACATCCAGCAGGCCAAGAGGTTTTCTCTTGCCTTGAAATATACGAGCAGTCTAGAAAGGAGGTCAGGCCAAGGTGGGAAGTCGGGAAGGTTCATATCCTCTGAACGAGTTGGGGATGATCCCAAAAGTCGTGGCCTTTTGTTCCCGCCCTTTTCCTGCCTGTTAACCTGTAGATGTCGAGCTTCTCCCTTTGCTCTGAATATTAGACACAAGGACAGCTTTTTAATATATTTGCTATCCTCTGATCTGATGTAAAACAGACACAAACTCAAATGTGTTACAATGTATGGGAATTTGCTGTGTAATGCATCATATTACACAGAAAATGTGTATAAACATGTTTTTGATATGAATTCAAATAGCTTTAAGTATCCAGAAATAAGTGTTTTACTGACAGTCACACATTGCTTTTGAATATTTCAGGGGGAAGAAGTTGGAAATGTTAAAAGCTGTTGACTGGTTGTTAGAAGATGCAATATAATAAGAGTAAAAGTTCTATACAATTTGACAACGTGTGCAGTACAAATCATTTTAAAGAACTTTATTAGACGTGATTCGCCACATGTGATGCTGGTGATCTGATTGGTAGGTTATGAAATACAAAACCTACTGTTGGCTGACTCTTGTCCCTTAGATTGGGGAACTACAAGAACTACTGAGGGAAATGACACGCAACACTGAGCGCAACTTCTTTCTTCTGGAAAAGGAAACCAAAATGGAGTGACGTCAGATCTTAGTGGTATTAGGATTTCTGTTTTGTTTATGGTTCATGTGCCAAACAAACATTTTACCTCCTCTTCACTCCACGTCTGACCATGAGCCATTTCTCCTGCTGTTTGTAGAAATGTGTTTGTTTTGGTTGTATTTACCCAGAAGGCTGCTTTTGGAGCGGCCTCTTGGTCGTGCACATTATTTTTTCGCCCACACCCACACCTCTGCCTGCTTTGCGCCCACCTCAGAAGCTGTCCCCACATTTATGATTTAATCTACCAGAGTACGTTTTTTGTACCAGATATTTAACAGATATTATTCATCCTCAGTGTGGTTTTTATACCCAGACACTTGGGGCTGTAGCCAAAGTCTCAGCAGTCCCAGCTTACTGAGATACTTCCTTAAGTTTCGATTGCTCTCATCTTTATCACTTAATTATTTTCTTTAATTTTTTTTTCCCCCCCAAGTTGCTGATTTCTTAGGACCTCTTAAAAAAATGGCAATTTCAGATTTGTTATTATTTTAGGCGTGGATATTTTTGTGCTTTAGAACAAAAAAACACAATTAAACATTTGCTAAATCACATCTTATTTTCTGATTTACTCGTTTCCCCTTGTGTCTGGCTGCAATCCTCTCCTTCTATTCAACGCAGCTCACCTGCAATGAAGCAGAGAGGGAGCCAGGTTTCGATAAATAATCCTCTCAAACAGTTATTATTTTAATATGCGGGCTACACTTTGTTTTCCACCACTTTGTTCCAGAACGAATTGTGCACACATACACGTTCCAGCTATATTTTTGGATGCTGTATTGACAAGAAGTATTTTCCACTTTCTCTCTGCATAATATTTATTTTAATGCCTTGAGCTAAGGCTGCATGTTTCCTCATCACTGAGCAGACTCTTGAACTACTTTTACAGGCCAAGGTAAATGTCTTATTCCAGCTGTACTGAAAGTAAAAAAAAGTATAGGTGGAAGGAGCACAGGATAAGCAGTTTTTTTTTCTTTGACTCTTTTTAATTGGATTTGCTCTCTGTGAATACAGACAGCTTTTCTCTTGTGTCCGCCCCCCCCTCCTTGTGAGGCCCCTGAACTGATGAAGTGGCACACTTGCATTTTAATTTCACACCGCTGCCTCCATATAAGTGGCCTACGTCTTATAAGCATGCCCCATCATTTCATCTTCACTTCCTTATAATGTGCTTTTCTGATGATACGTGTAAATGGATTTTCTCACCTGTTTGTCTTGCAGGAGTAAATGATTGTTTTGCGCTCTTCCAGTTGTACATCAATGAGCGCGTTCTGTAGTGGATGTGTGCATAAGCGTCATTCGCACCTTATTCTAAAGGTATATCTGTCTTTGAGAGACCCGAAGATGGATGATAGGACGCAGAAGTCCTCTCATGCAGAGCTTTTTGCATCACGATTCGGTCTCCTGTCAGTCAAAATATTGGATAATCCGTCATCTACACACTGATCGAGGCTGTGTTGGAAGAAATAACAGTATCAGTGCTGAATATTCAGTAAATTATAGTCCTGCATTTATTTGCAGAAGTGGATTTCAGCGCTCACAGCAGAAAAGGGAAATGCAGATGATGTCTTTGTGTGTGTGTGTATGTGTTAGTAAAATATCCAAATATCTTATGAACCAGTGGATGGATTTTAATGAAACCTGCATTTACATCTACAGTCAATTAATCAACATTAGCTAATATAAAAATAACTATAATTCAGTCAATTTTACAAATATTGAGCTAAAATTTGATATGGAGAGCCGTTCACATCTCATACTCTGAGTGTGACATCTCACAATATTGCATAAGTTTGCTGATGACATTATTACCAAGGTTTGACCAAAACATTTCTGACCAAAACATTTCTGAACACAAGATGATCTTAGTCTATAACTCTGCCAGTTAAAGGTGGCGGGCGATATGCATTCCTTCAAGGAATGTTGTCCGTTTGCCACCCTTTTTCTGTCCTCTCCAGCAGGTTCCTACAGTAGATGAAGTGCTTTAGTTTTCATCTCACAGCTCATTTTTTTTGTTTGTTGCTAAAGCAGGATTTCCTTCCTTCCTGAAGCTCCCCGTCTTTACATTGTGCTGAATGCTTCCTGCTTGTTCACGCACGCTCATGCCCTTCCTCCGCTCTCGCCGCTTTGGGACGGCGTCACGCTGCAGATGCCAGCTCGTCTACTTAGAGCGTCGCTGTGTTTTCCGATAGCGCCCTTTGCTGAACCTGTTGAGCGGTTTTAGCTCCGGCGGGTGAAGTGCTGCTGTCTTACTGCCCAGAGGAAAAAAAAACCAACCCAAAAACAGGCCATGCTCCGGCTGGCCTCTGCACGGTGCTGCAAACACTTGTCAGGATGTTCGTGAGGTGTGAGGGGGTCGTCCTCACCAGGGGCTGCATGTTTGGCTTTGTTGTGTCTGCAGTGCACAGATTACACTCTTAAACCCTGGCAAATGTTTGGATGATAGAGTTGAGGAATGGTAATTTGGGGTTTATTGTAATGAACTGCCTCACCAGTTCGATGACTTCATATATGTGTGGATTTTTCTGTCTGTGTGCACACTTCAGTAATAAAGCACCACTTTTCCATCCTCTTCATTCTTCATGTCCTTCGTGTCAAAGTTCAGCTGCCGCAGCCATTCAGTCCTTTCTGTCCAGACATGATGGGACGTTCCACTTCACTCTGAATGATCCAATTAAGCAGATGGATGAGATTTACTGTAGAAACTCAGGCATAAATAAGTCTCTCTCTATCTAGTTCTGTCTGCAGATTCTTCTCTTTCTGTCTCTTTCTAACATATTATATATTTCTTACAAAGACTGACTTCTTTTTTGTACGACATAATTTAAAGCAGTCTTGATAAATAGTTCTTCAGGCTTTCTGAAAGTCTTTTAAAGTTGACTTTTTTCCTTTTTTTTGGACTTCGCCTGCCTTTTTACTCCTTTCCTGTCCAGTATCTGATCATCTGCAGAGGATTTTTATTTCGTTTGTTTGTTTGTCAAACCACGAAACTCTGACCCATGAATCACAGCAGTTGGATTTTGCAGCGTTTCTCACGTTGTCTCCTGCTTTGTTCACCCTGTCGGGGTGGGGGGTTGTTTGTACGGGTGGCCGTACTCTGAACAGCTTCCAAAACTGGGGAGTCGAGGAGAGAAACTGTCAGGACGGTTGTTTAATTCCGCGCTGACAGTCTGTGGTTCTGTCTTTGCTGGTTCTCGTTTGGCTCCGCCAGGCCTGCTGGAACGGATGGCACGGAGCCCTTCTGCAGCCCGACTCGGAGCCTTAAATCAGATGAACAATCGGGGTGTGTGGCAGTCATGGCTGGGAGTGTGCCATGGATTAGGAGACCGGACAATTCTGCTCAGTCATCCTGGAGATCAATACACCATGCTGGTGTGTGGCCCTGTCGGGAATCGCCAGCAAATCAGCGGGTGACGGTTTGCTTGGTTGCACACTGAGATTGGATGCTTGGTCCCTGAAGACCACCTTTCATCTACTGGAGGCTTTTTTTCCCCCTGACATCGTATCCAGTTTCATGATTCTAAAAGGCTCCTCGAATACGTGGACGGTTTCCCCCTCCTAGAGCTGCACGATGGATCAAACTGACTGAGCTCACATCCTGAAAACACCATTCGGCCTCAGATATGTTTATCAGATCAACTGCTTAGTTTGAGTTTTCTGTCTGGTAAGAAAACAACATCACAGAATTCTTCTAAACTTTAATAATCAAGTTTTTGACATTCCTAAATGACATGCCTGTAAGATCTGAAGTTATTGTTTACAAACTAGTTTTTTACCTACATTTCTTATCATCACCCGCCAGCCAAGGCAAAGGCAGAGGGATGATGTTTTTCCCCGTGTCTGTTTTCCAAAGGCTTTAACTGTTGGAGTCAACCATGTTTGTCCGTTAGCAAAATATCTCACGAACCACTCGACAGATTTCAAGGAAACTCTAAGTAAAGTAATTATTGGCTGCATGTAAACAGCTGATTTGCTTTTGGAGTCAGCCCCATTCAAAATGGCCACCCAGGCTGATCAGTTTTAGCCAACTCAAAAGTCGCTATACCTCAGTGAAATTTGCAGATATTGAGCTCAAATTCGGTGTGGTAGTAGCTGAGAGTTATTCACAGCACATACTCTGTGCACTGACAGGTCATGCAAGATGAGGTGACCAAAACCGCTTTAATTCTGTCATTTCATTTCAACATTAATTGATCTTAGTGTAAAACTCTGCCATGAAAGGTGGCTGGCAAAAAGCATTTATTCAATAAGTGCCAGGGTTTTATTGTCCAAAGCTTTAAAATTAGTTTTTCAAATTGAATCTTTGCCTTTTTTTTTTTAAACAAATGTGATTTTGTTTTTCCATCTTTTCGGGCCCGCTTGTGGTTTTTGCTGTTAGTCAAGCCTTGATTGAGCCTCAACAGCTGGACGTTTTACCGTTCCCTTTTCTATTTCTTAATCTGTATTTTCTGTATATTTCCCCCGCTGAAGAGGAAAAGAGCATTTTGGGGAAACTAGTCAGAGGACAAATGAGACGGGAAGCCCGGGATGACTCCTGATGGTGTCATCAGGGCCAGCTGAAGCCAGCAGAGACCTGCCTTCGACGAGGTAATCAATACAAAGAGCCTTTTTCTCTCTTTTCGGACGTGTCCCTGTGCTCGCTCTGTCTCCGGTGGGTAAGCCAGCTGAATGTTTCCGCGGCGGGATTCTGATGTGTCTGAGCAGGAGATGTAACCCTGTGATGCTGAAGCCGCTCCTCTTCCTCTCTGCCTGTTTATCCCGTCTCCCCTGCTGTCTCGTTTCAGCACTTTGGGAGCTCGTTGCCTGAGGGGCCTGAACCGCTCGCTCACCTGTTACCTGCCGTCTTTTATCACAGCATTTTACTCCGCAGTCTTGGGGAATAATAGATAGTAAAACACACAGCGAGTCACACTTATGTGCGAAACACTGGTGTGTTAATGAGCAAAGCTTCACAGGCTGGTGACTCACTTCAGTGGAAACGATTGTTTGTGTGTCTCCATCTTTGAAAGGTCCTTGTCTCATCTTCTTTTATGTATTTTGCCCACATGAAATGCTTTGTTATACATTTTTACATCAATATGAAGCGATAAACAAGGGTTCCTCTGAAAGGCTCTGGGAAAAGCCTTTTTTTCCCTCTTAGTATGGAGTTTATACCTGTTTGCAGCATTAATGAACTCACCCTGAACTCTTTTTCTGTTGTAAGCAACGGATCAAACACTGCAGGCGAAATGGTTTAACTCAGAAGCTTTGGTGACAAATGTGTTTTTGCATTTATTATTCTTTTCCATTTTATAAAGCTCTGCATAATAATGATAAAAAAAGACAGCATGGTGTCCAGCAGTTGATCAACAAGGACTTATAAGGACTTTCTGCGTCAAACACAACCTGTGCTCCCACTCGCTTGACCACTGGGTCTGATTTTAAAGCATAAGCAGATGTTTGAGGCTATGCATGCGCTTGTTTTTGTCAGGAACGGTGGAGACAGAGGCGAACCCAGAACGCAGACTCATAGTATAAATGAAAAAACTAATTTATTAAACTAAGAACCAAAACGAAAACAAAAAGCTGATGTGGCAGCAAAACTAACTATAACAAAAATCCAGGCAATTAACAAAAGCGGGACAAGGCGAGGCAAAAACAGAGAGGGACCAGAGACCAGACAAGAATCAGACA
>NC_051450.1:16743917-16852306 GCF_001649575.2 Kryptolebias marmoratus
GGACAGGTGTAGATGGGCATGGTTAACAGGCAAGTGAGTGACTGGGGAAGGGTGAAATGCAACATGAACATAAGACAACAAAATGCAAACTACAACAGAATCGCAACAAAACCCCAAACCAAAGAATAAAATAAAACATAAACAAAACCCATAGAAAAACCAAATCACCACAGTTTTATGCTCATTTCTGCAGGATGTGAGTGGTTATCACCCGCCGCCCAAAGGAAAAGCTGGAGCGATAATATTTTTGCCTGTGTGTTTGTGTTTAATGAACCCCCAGATGGATTTTTGTAAAACGTTCAGGAAGTAATCACTGGATGTACATCTACAACTGTTTAACCTTTGAAGTCGGCCTAATTTATGACGGCTGCTGCAGCCAACTAACATTAAAACGCTTAAAAAAATGCTTTATTTTACAGATATTTACCTAAAGTTTGGTGTGGTAGTAGCTGAGACTGATCCCCATTCATTAGCCTTTAAATAAAATGTTTTAAGCCAGGAAATGGGATCTTTTGGATCAGTTCAGCTCTTCTCCTCCCATGACAGCGTGTTTGTTCTCGCCGTTGATTTTGTTTCACCTCACGATGACTGGCCTCCCGGTGACACCAGCCAATGCCGTGGCTTGGTTAGAAAAGACTGTAAACAATTTATTTTGCTGCGCAAGAATGTCCATCATTGTCCTCCTGTGATGTCACGGCTGGTTTACTTGCTTGAGGAAGTAACGGTCTCTGTTTTGGTCGGACTCTTTCGCTGTGATTCATGTGTTTCATTGACTAAGAGATAAACATTTCGAGGGGGAGGGGATACTCTTCCGTTGATTGTATCTTAGCAGAAGGGCAGCGTTGCATAATATCCATTCACAAAGTGTCCTGAACCAGGATGACCCTCGGATCACCGGTTTGGTCTTTTCTGAACTTACACCGGCTGCATTTTCAGCTTCCCGACTTTGTATTTCTGCAAACTGCAGTTATCGATCGATCTGTTTTCTCCTTCTGTGACCGAAAAAGTCAGGCTGTTTTCACTTTTTATTTCATAAAAAGGAGCACGGCTGCATGAAAACAGCCCAGCACCGAGTCCCACATCCATGTGTTTGTAGCCCACAGCGTGTGGGCCGGTGCTGATTAATGGCACATCGGGCCACATGCAGTTATTGGACTAATCTATTCATCACACCCATCTGTTGTTTGGAATAATAAAAACTTTAATGGGGTTTTAATGTGCAGCCCTTTTTTCAGCGATCATAGTGACAGTCCAGGTGATTATACCTGGGCCTCAGGGAACGAAATGACTCTCTGAGAGCCTTTTTTTTCTGTCCTTGTTCTTTTGCTGTTAGATCTGTAAGGTAGAAAGCATTTAATAAAGCTAGATAAACACATATAAATACAATATGCTTGCATGGGTTTATTGTGTGGAAAAGGGAGAATAGATGTCAGTGTACAAATGAGAATTTTCATTGAATTGTCAAAAGAACAATGTCGGAAAAACATGGTTGTTATGTAATTTTATATTCTTTTTTTAGCTAATTACATCCCCTCAAAATGTTGGCAGATGTTTTAGTCATTTATTTTCACTCTCACTATACAAATCTGTCAAGCAATGACTTGTTTTTAGCTGGGTTTTTTTTGTTGTCGTTGTTTTACAAACTGCGTCTTGCAGTAAATCACAAACGGCTCCAGACCTGCTTGTTGTTGATATGACGGATCCCTGCTGCAAAGAATATCCAGGAAGGAAAATAGATCCCTCTGGATTTCAGCTTATCAGATGTAGCAACAAAAACAGCAACCATGGATGGTAAAAACCTTTATTTAGGAAATAAAACATCCTGAACATCTGAATAAGAGTCTAAACTTATGCAAACATTGTTTTCTAAGCCTTTAAATTAGTTAATTAAATTAAGTTTGCACTATATCATCATAATAATCCTGCAGGATGTTCCCCAGTTTGTGTACTATTTTTACATGCATCAGTTTGTACAATCATAATGAAGATTACAGTGTCATGCAAAAAAAATGATGATGTAAGGGTTTATGCAATAGTGTTTTTATGAACTGCATTGAAATTTTTTGTTTTAAGATAGTCCACTTTGGTCTCTGCCCCTCCCAGACTAGCCGTTAGCTCATCATTTTGGTTAGAATTGTCCAAACTGAGGTTGCTACAAGAGCTATCTGCAGCAGGTAACATATTGTTTATTCATAAACTTTTCATAGAGCCATACTTTAAAAAATCCAAACTACCTTTTTGTTGCTTTTTTTTTAAATTACCTCAAATCTGCATTTCCCGCCTTAAACAGAACCCTCAACACTGCTTCGCACACGAATCCTTTAATCCACAAAATTTGCTCCTCCGTGCCGCAATGAACAGACAAACCCTGGATGTGCTTCGCTCACACCCGAATTACAAAGACGGATCTGCACGACAGAATCGCCAGATTTAGGTACAAAACATTCAGGCCTTTGAGAACAAACTACGTTGTTCTGCAGCACCGGCAGGTCGTGAAATCTTGAAAACGGGGTGAAGTCACTTCGAACTCTGTCGCTGCGTTCATGAAGCTTCCTGTTTGTGTTCCAGGACTGATTAAAAAACCTTCACTTTGATTGAGAGATGTCCAAGTAATCAATTCTGTCACGCACGACATAAAAACCTTTATCTTCTAAGTGAAAACAATGTATAATCTCTGTCTGATCAGATTTACTGCAGTATACTTTCCCCCAGCCTATTTAGATCAGATACATATTTCCATATGGTTCTTGGTCTATATTTCCCAGCTTTTACCTCCTTTATAAAGTATAATTAAAGCTTTTCTGTTGAATAGATTTCTTGAGTAGATTTTGCTTGGATTACCTTAAACCTAAAAGCCCTATCAGGTTTTTGTGAGTTTCGGCTGAATTCTGCTCAGCTTTTGCACGTATTAGACTTGCTAATCACACGCTAATGCTAATGAGCAGGCAGCGTTGCGAGGCAAGCAGCTACAGAATGGTAATCAGCGTGGAGTCACCCGACAACAAAGAGTCTGATTATCTGGGTGCTGTTTCTCCAGCCGCAAACCCAGATTTATGCTCTCGCCCGTGCAGCTCCTTTCTGAAGTGCCGCTTGACATCAATACAACGTAATTAGGACGGTTTCAGTCATATGTTTTTTATTTGTTAACGCCAACTTGTTTTCTTACAAACGTTAACGTTAAATTGGCTTTCCAATTAGCGAGAAATTTCAATTTTTAGCACCGCCATCTGTTCACCATTAATCAAGTGAAACTTTTTTTAGTAAGCCGAGCCTTTATCCGCCCCTTAGATGCAGAGAGGAATTATTCTTAGCTTGTCTGCTCATTAAAGAAACCTGTTTCTATGCTTTTTTTGGGGGGATGTATTGTGTCAGCCTGCCTGCTGTGAGGCGACAGATGGCATTACGGTCCTCAGCGGGGCAGTAAAGAGATGCCTATGGTTAAAGTTAACTGCTGAAACAGATTCAGATTATTTTTGCAATCAGTTTCCCTTTATGCAGCGTGTTTAATGTTGTCAGCCATGTGTTTACAGAGACGCTGTTGCTGTTTGAGCCTCTTGAAACGAGGATTTGTGCTGCTGGATTGTCAGAATCTGTTGTATTGTGCTTGTCGTGCTGTCCATCATGTTGCGTTGGCTTTGTGTGATCTGCGACAGGCCTTTGATTAGGTTAAATTCATTTTGACAGCCTTTGTGCAACAACTCGATGATGAAAACACTTTCTGCTGGTTCATGGAAAATTACCCTTTTCTGACAAATGTTTTTTTTACCCCCAGTTTGATTAATTTTAGCTTTATTTTGACAAATTATTTTGATGCATTTTAGCAGATCGGTTAAATGGAAAGTGTAGATCTTTTGAAAAGAGGCTCTGCTGAACGCTTTGAGCGATTAATATCTCACCTGTTGTAGATAGCTTTATAAAGGACCTCAGTTTTGTGAAACAGAGCTTAACTTTGACTGTTATTCCATTATAAATTTTGTGGTATTTCTCAGACTAGACTGGAAGTTTTACAGCTAGCTGCTGCTTCTTTTTGCTCTTTAAAATAACCATTAAGTTTTATGTAAATTATCGTATAATGTGAAACTGACAGTATTATAAAGAGTTTTAAACCTCTATGAATAGTTGCTTTAAAGATACTCATTTCAAACTAAACAATAAAAGAAAAATGTTATTTAAACTATATGAAACGGTGCAGTTTGAAAGAGCTAACAGGAGTTTGTCAGATATATTGATATCCAATTCAGAAATGTGGGTAGGCACTTAATGTAAACAAAGCATTCAGATGAATCCACCAGAAATAAGATTATGATGATTTTGTTTTGTTTTTTCTGACAAAGGGAGTTGTCATTTTGCTTTTAAATTCATCACAGCCTCGTTGGAGGTTCAGTGATGCAGTTTCCTCCAGTTTTTCACTCATTTTAAATTTCTGTTTACACCTGTGGATCACCTGTGGGCCTCGAGTTTTTTTTTGATAAACACTCTTGCAGACAGACTTCAGGAAATGAGTCACTTCTTTTTAGTTGAATTTAATCTGTGCCTTCCTAATTTGCTGCTGTTAGAAAAATAATAAAACTCTGAAGCTATAATTGGCTTGTGCAGCGAAGCAGCCTGGGAACCGGAGTCCTCAGAGACCGGAGAAAGTAAGAGCACTTTCCATCCGTCTCAGTTCACACATTATTGGCCTCTTCAGGCGCCTAATGCTACATTTTGAAATACAATTCGCTGCAATTTTAGTTGTATTTTCGTACAGTTCACAGATTTTGTTTTGAAACTATCAGGTGTCCATTGTGAGGGCCGTCGATTTTCTGTGGCGGCAAAGTGTTGCAGCTGCAACCCAAAAGCCTCAAATCTTGCTTTTGGCCTTTTTGAGGTCTGAGCGATCAGGTGGCAAAGAGTAATTTAATCCCGGAGCCGGTCGAGTTAACCGCTGCTTTCCTTTTCTGCTCTGCATCAGGTGTTTCTGCATCGCCTCGACCAGTACGCAGCCACCAAAATCGACAAAAACATCACAGAGGAAACAGTTAAGGTAAGGAGGGGGCTGGGTTGGGCAGTGTGTAAAAGTATATTACTGTATAATTAAGACTTGGGAAAACATTCAAGGTAACTGGCTTTTACCCTGACATTGGTACGCAAACCTTGTTTTCGTTAAGCAACCTGATCTGTGAAAAGTTTGGAAATTACATCCTTGCGAGCGGTGCTGTTTCAACCTAAAACAGTGGCGTTCTGAAATGGGGGAAAGAAGCGATGGGCGATGCAGGAAACAGCTGCAAATATAATCTATTTATAAATGATTTCGGCTGCAGGATAATAAAGGATGCTCCGTCACAGTGGGAGCCTGTCTCTGAGACTTGCTTACTTTTGGAGGTAAACACGCATTCAGGGGATATTTACTGCACGTCCATGTTTTGGAATATGTCCCCTCGTGTTATGTTTTGTTTGGGAACATGCTGTGCAGAGGGGGGGGGGTTCTTCTGTCTGCAGAGTCGCCGTGAAGCTGAGCGACATCCAGTCTTACATTGCAAGGCAGTGATCAAAGTGATTTGTTACCGTTTGCTTAAGATCATGAAAGATCATTTCAACCACCAAGACACCAACGAAAGACTTCTGCTTTTCATGCTTCAATTTTTATTTCGCAAGATTCTCTCTTTATTGAGTCTAAATTTGTCTTTTATTATCAGCACAAAAGCAACATGAGAGCAGAAGTCAACCCAACACAAGGGCTAAGCATTTATCCAACAGCTCTTAAATGTTTCTCTCTTTTTTTTACTATTCCAATAAAATATCTTAAATGAAGTTTAAAATTCAGTTATCAAAGGCTTCTCCAGCGAAGGGGCTTCTTATAAAGAAAACCTCAGTATTTATCTTGCTGCCACAGGCATTTATTTGTCTAGCGCCACTGACCACAAAGTAAGCAAAGAACTGATTCAAGAACTGGAACGGAGGAGAAAACAGATTGTTAAAACTGAAACACTTTGTTTGAGTTGACAGCTCAGTGTTCTCCTCCCTCCCGCCCTTTTCAGGTTTTATTCTCCAACATCGAGGAGATTCTGGCCGTTCACAAAGACTTCCTGTCCATGGTGGAGGAGCTGCTGCAGCCTGAGCCTCACGCTCACCACGAAGTCGGCCGCTGCTTCTTGCACTTTGTGAGTAGGTTTGTCGTCATCTTCTGAAAATCACACCTCAGTGCCTTTCGGTGTGATTTCTTGTCCGAGCTCTTAAAGCTCAGCCGTGCTGATGCAGGGCCGCCAACTGTCCCTTAAAATAAGGAATCATCCCGCATTTAAAGATGAAATGAAAAGTGTTTTGTAGCTAACATAAATCAAATGAAAGCCATAAAGAGTGCTTGTTTTCAGAGTATCCCATAAAAAAAAAATTACAATAGTTTGAAATTAATAATAAAAGATCAAAAAATAACTAGGGCCTCTTTTGTCAGGGTTTGGGTTTTCTTTGTGTTTTTGTCTTCATAATTCAGTTTGAGTTTATTGTTTATTTTATTCAGTCATCTTTGTTAGTCTTGTCTTAGTTCAGTTCTTGTTCCTCATGTCTTTGTTTCCTGTCATCGTTCACTTCTCCTCAGTCAGTCTCTTGTTTTCCTGCCACGCCCATCTCCACCTGCTCCTCGTTAGTCATCACTCACCTGTTTCCACTTCACCTAATTACCCTCTGCTTTAAAACCCGGTCATCATTTTGTTGCTTCATGTGCTGTCTTGTTGCTTCTTGTTTCGCCTCATGTTTCGCCTCATGTTTCGCCTCATGTTTCGCTCCTGTTGGGATTTTGTTTCTAGTTTTGCTGCCACGTCAGCCTTTGTTTTTGGTTATCTTTATTTGAATAAATTAGTTTTTGCCATGAGTCTGCGCTCTGGGTTCGCCTCCTTCTCTTCAAAACCCTGACATCTTTGGCATTTTCCGCGATCACTCAGAAGTGTGAGCGAGAGCGAAACACAGGAACGCCAACAAGGCAGGAAATGGTAAATACAGACAGTGTGGAGGTGAAATGGTTCAGTTTGTTGTGATTTATTGTGTAAACCGACTAAAAACTCCAACAGCTGAGTCGTTCTTCAGCTTCCTGAAGGATAAAAAGGTTGGATGGATGCGGTTTGTTTAGCTCCTGGTGAAAAATTACAACCTAAAGTCTGTCGACCGACTGAGGAGTTGATGTCGGACCGGCACCAGCCAGCTCGGGGGTTCATCTGGTGAAATGAGGGGCTCCAGTTCTCGACAGCGTCACTCAAGACCTAAAAAAACCCCCAAAAACTTATTTTTAAACTGGTCCTCTTGTTAATAAAACTTGCTTCTTCTTCTGCTTCCATTTCCCCTGATAAACACTGACAGTAACCTCCTCAGTGTCCTACATCCGTCTGCCACAGCTGGCCCCGCCTCCTCCTACTTCACCAAATCAAGGACTATAGCTCCGCCCTCACAATCAACCCACTTCACAAAAACTCTAAAAACAAGCCATTAATGTTTTAAATCAGAGAAATTAACCACTGGAGTGTTTTATGACGGTTTTTATCTAAAAGAAAAACATAAAAACTCTTTGTTTATATTTTATTTCAGTTCACCTTTAAACTGTGTTCCTTATTAATTTAGTAAAGAAGACACTTTCTTCTTTTTTTTTTTACAAGACCCAGTGCAAATCTGTTTATAGGTTATAAATGAAACAGGTTGGCTAGGGATTTTGTCTGATATAAACCCTGTTCCTCCAAACTGAGGTCGTCCAAAGAGCTATCCACAACAGGTAAGATAATATTTGTTCATAACCTTTCCCTGGAACTATTGCTTTAATGCTCTCTCTGCTGCCTGGGATCTGAAAACCTAACTTTACTCCCGAAAACGACTCCAGACTCCACATGTTGTCAGTTAATCTTTCTGGATAGCACATGATGAGACAGTGCACATGTGCAATATGCTTGAAGTGGCTCTGAAATACTGATCTCAGCCTCCGTATATCACATTTCTTTGAAGCAGATTCCTGAGGCGTGCTGACATGTAATAGGTTTTAAAGAGCTGTAAATCTGACCGTCCTTCTGTTGCTTCTCGCGGCAACCTCAGCGTCTCCGTGCTGCTGGACGCAGGTGAAAGGGAGAGACGATCTAGCGGTGCAGATGGCGCGGCTGCAGTGGGTTTACGACGAGGTGATTTGATTTAGGGAATGGGCTCCACTTCAAAGCCAAGAACCGAAAAACTCGTGACGATAATTCAGTCAGAGGCCATCATGTGAGCGCACAGAGATAAACCAAATTAGGCTCCCTTATAGGGCAGCATTGTTACACTTTCCAAGTGTTTTTTTTTATGCAAGAAAGATCCAAGGATGAATAACGCCGAGTCGTAACAAAAACATGAAACAGTTAGGCCAGCTGGACAGCTGACGGCTCCAGATTGCAGTTCCTCAGCAAATCTCTGGTTCCTTTTGGCTCCACCTCCTTTCCAAGGCCAGAAAACAGTCAGCTCAAGGGTTTTTAAAGTTTACGTCTTGGAAAACATGACTTAAAACGGACAGCACAGCGTTCAGCGAATCCTAGTGTTGTGTTTTCTGCAGACGTGTTGTTGCGGCAGTTAAAATACCCGGCGGTGTCTTCTGTCCCGAGGCGCCGCCGCTTGCCTGAAGACCGCGAGACTCTTTTTGTTGGTCTGCAGCGTCTCTGGGGGGGGGAGTGATCTGTTAACAGAGACAACGGAGCATGGATGCCACATGAACAGCTTTGGTGGACAGTTTGCTGGTCAGATGTCTGCAGGACAGATGACAGGATGTGATGGAGGAGACACACACACACACACACACACACACACACACACACACACACTGCACAAAAGACATGATGCATTTCAAAGATGAATGAGGAGACGAATGAAACTTAAACTTCCAATAAATTAATGCAACATTGCAAATTTTTAGAAATAGACCTAACACGGAAGTATCAACTTCAAGATCATTTTATCTTAATTTGAACATTTATAAACTTCATAAAAATAGGATTTATTGTAATTTTGTGTGGGATTGCATTCAGTTTCACAGGCTCAACATATTGAAGCAAATGAACTGATTGGCTGTTTTTGTTAACAGGCAATTAATAAAGTAAGTGAAAAGATTAAAAACCTTTGATTAATACCTGTGTATGAGTTGGAACCATCAATTATTAGTGAAAGAAAACTAAAATCAGTTATTGTTGTAATATTATCAGCTGATGAAATGATACAAAAGAGACATTTCCCACTTTAAGGGACAGCTTTTAGTATCTTTGCGCTGTGCTTTAAGTGTTTCCACATGGAGTGATAATGTGATTGTTGAGGGATTTTTTTCAGCCTTGGCGTCCCGAGGGCCACTATTCAAAAACTAAAAAAAAAAGAGCTTCAAGAATCTACAAGGTTTTCTAAATTCACTGGGAAAAAAAATCTGTCTGTATTTTTATTTGGCTGCGTTCGTCTGACAAGGTTTTAGTTTTTACAGTTTCTGCAGTTTTTTGTGAGGAAGATAACAAATGTGAAGTGGTTAAGACTGAGTAAAAGAAAAATCAAATACAATTTTGGCTTCAGAATCATTTTCCTTAAAAAAAATGGGGGTTAGATCATCTCCCTCGGGTTTCCAGGATATTGGAGGCGCTCTTGTCTTTTTTTTTTTTTTTTTTTTTTTTTTGCTTTGCTTTGTTGCTGTTTTAGTCATTTGTTGTGCCCATATTGACTTTTTTCTCCTGTCTCCTGCAGAGAAGCCGTTTTCAGATTTATGACGAATACTGTGGGAATCATGAGAAGGCCCAGAGGCTGCTGCTGGAGCTCAATAAGATCAGGAGCGTCAGAACCTGCTTACTGGTGAGAAGGCATTGTAGAAATGATCAAAACGTGCACGTGTTTGATTCAAACTGGGACCTGGGGTGGACAGTGTGCAAGCTGGCGTGTTTGACTCCCTCTTCCTGTCCCGCCACTTCTCCAAACTTTCACTCCCACAGGGGAGCGTCACGCTGCCAGAACAAAGGACAAATATATCCTCACTGGTGGCTCACAGTCACCTTCTTTCTTCTTCATATCCTCAAACTGTTTGGAGTGTGAACTGTTTACCATCTCGTTCATGCTTCTAACCTTTTACCTGTTTTCTAACCTTTAAAGTGCTGCACATGTTTAAAGACACCTATTATAAGAGAAACTCAGCTTTGCAGCGGAGTTGCACACCCAGTTTTATTACCTTCCTTTCTCAAACTTCTTCAGCTCTTCATGAGAAGAGAAATTAACTGTATACATCTGTAAACTTTACCCATCGTCTAAGAAGAGTGGCTGTGAGATACGTCTGCTTTTAATCTGTTCACCCAGAAGAGGGAAACATGATTTGTGTGAATCCTGATTCAGCATTCAGACTGTTGTTTTCCTTTTTATTTTGTTGGTCTGTACACTTCATGCAGTTCATCTCCTTCTGCTGTTTTAGCTCTTCATAAATCAAAACGTTCAGCTCATTCAGGAGATGGATTCTGTGACTTTTATATTTTTCTAAATATTTAACTTTATTTACAAATACAGATTATTCAAAAACATTGTTCTCTTTGAAATCTGCTTCAACAGATCGGCTCAACTTCTGTCTTCTTGTGCTACTCTTAGCTTTTAGCTACCACTCTGATACTTTTAGCTTCTCTTCTGCTACTTTTAGACAGCCTTTTGATACTTTTAACTAACCTTTTGCTGCTCTTGATGAGCATTTTGCTGAATTAGCTTTTAGTTAAGAATTTGCTACTTTTTGTTAGCCTTGTGCTACTTTTAGCTTTTAGCCAGCATATTGCTACTTTGAATTTTTAACAAGCACTTTGATACTTTTAGTTAGACTTTTGCTGCTCTTAGTTAGCATTTTGCTGCATTTAGCGATTAGTTAACAATTTGCTACTTATAGCTAACCTTTTAGGTAGTAATTTGCTACTTTTAGCCTTTAACTAGCATTTTGCCCCCTTTAGTTTTTAGTTACAGTGCTGGAGATAGAGACCAGCTCACTGCGACCAGGAAAGGAGAAGCAGGTAAAGAAAATGGATGGATAGTTTTTAGCTAGTGTTCTGCTTATTTTAAGCTTTAACAACTCCGTTTCAGCTTCTTCAGCAAACTTCAACAAGTCATTCAGCCCTTGGCGCTCACGCTGCATTTTCTGTGAAAATCAGTTTGTGGTTGAAACTGATTTATCGAGTTGACCATTTTGTGGCCGAGCCGTGGACTGGGGCCATCTGGGTGTCGTGTTCCCTTCCAACCTGCACCATGTGTTGGTCCGGCTGAGCTCTGAGCCCCGCGGGGGGTGGGGGAGGTTGGGTATCCACATTAACCTCCAGGAAACCTTTGGCCTCCTGACTGCTACAAAGTTGGGTTTAGTGTTTACACTGTGAATTGGGAACGGTTCATCTAAATTTCAGGTGATGGGGGAAGTGAAAATGATGATTAACAGCTGACTTTTTAACTTTTCACCTACTTTGATCAGGTGAAGGCCAAAGACCAGTAGGAGCGCTACAATCAAGGAGCCAGTTTCTCTTAGATGTTTTACATTAAAACATAAATTATTGGGATTTTTTTGCAGTAGTTGCCTTAAACTTATAAAGAGTTTACCTCTTCATCTCTGTCTTGTTGTTTAACTTATCTGTAAAGCACTTTAGTCAACATCAGTGGATTTTAAACTTAACATTGACAATCTCATTGCCTATTTTATGTTTTATCCTCTTTGGGACTATGTGGGATCTAAGATTCATGATAAATCTTGTCTGCTGTTATTTCTCTGTGCGCATGTGAAACCTGCAGGCCAATCACTAACAGTGAGTTTTTGGAAAGGCGAAGCTTAAAAAAAAAAGAAAGAAGAGACATCTAAAAGTACAGACGGTTAAATGAGACAGACTTTCTTATTAGTCATGGAAAATAAAAACTGTAGCGAAAATGTTCAAACGATAAATGTCCGAGTTAATCTCCTGTGATTGGACTGTCACGTCAAAGCTAAAACTGTGCTCCGTGAATTGTTTTCCTGCCAAATTATCCACAAATTTAGACACCAGTCTTACTTTTTCCTTCAGCGCCGCCGACTCGTTATTTTTCCCAGCCATTTGTCCAGTACTCTGGTTTTTCTGCAAACATTACAGAGTACGGAGTATGTGTTTCAGCTACCAACACACCAAATTTTAGCAAATTTTACCTGACTAACTCATAGCCGTCTCTGCTTCGGCTGATGCTATTAGTTGTGGCAGCCATCTTGAATGAGGGTGACTTCAAAAGTTGCAGATGAACACCCAATGATTACTTTCCCAGACTTTTTTATTAAAATCCATTCAGTGATTCAGGAGATATTTTCCTAACATGATAGACAAAGGAACACACACACACACCCATAGACGGGCAAAAACATCAACTTCTTGGCTTCCGTGGAGATAATTAGACTGTTGTACTTTTCTGCCACTGAGTGGAGTTTGATGGTTTGTTTTGTAGTTACAGGTCCTGAAATTTAGGATTTGTCCAACTTTTCTGCTTTTTAAAAAAAATAATTTGTTGCTTTTTCTCAAACAGAATAATATTTGTGAGCAAATCTGTTTCTTAAACTGAGGGATTTGATTTTTATTTCTGTTTTAACACCTGGCAGGCTTTGTTGGAGCATCTTGAGAAGTTTGTGCTAATTAGTAAATGTGAACGAGCTAATGTATAAGAGAAGGAAACAAGGTTGACAAGATAATTATGTGTTAATGAAGAGATTTTACACTGTTTAATTCTTTCAATAGTTGATCCAGGTCTAAATGAAATTTCTGTGACATGTTTTGGCCCAAACCTCAGCAGTTATACAGTGTAATACGTCCCTTTACCACCGACTCACATTTGTTTTCAGTAATTAATGCCTAAGAGTTTATTTTTTGAGTCTTTAGTTATTTTCTCATTAAGTCTCATTAAATGTCAGACAACAATCTTAAAAGTGTTAAATGTCTGTGGTGACTCAGTGTCATGACACTTCTGTGTACGCCGTACCAAAACACAACAATTAATTTGCTGTTACTGGTGATTTACGGCAAATGTTGAACTTTTAGAGGTAACACGGAGCGTTTCCACCTCACAGACCCAGCGAATGTTTGACCTTCGTTCCTCTCCTTTCCTGCAGAATTGCATGTTGCTGGGAGGCAGGAAAAACACAGAAGTCCCACTTGAAGGTTACTTGGTGGCTCCGATTCAGAGGATATGCAAGTACCCGTTGCTGCTCAAAGTGAGTATGTGTATGCGCTGTGTGCGCCAGCCATGTGTTTGCAGAGCGACCACACCCATGTGGCGCTGCTGTAGGGCACCTTCTTCTCCTCGGTCATTAGTTAGGGCTGTCCCATCCGCTGCACACCAGCCTCTCCCTTTCTAATGAAACGTTGGCCTCGTCTTCTGACACGTCTTTGCTTCATTTAAGTCACACTGCAGGAATATCCCATCATCACCTCCCGTGCTCAGCTGTACATTCAGACATTTTGACCAGGCTCATCCTTTTTTTTCCAGCGTGGAACTTGAATGAAATGCTATACATTTTCAAAGGCTCATTTGATTTAGTCATCTGTGGTGTCCCATCTCATTTATCCTGTTATGATCTATTAATTCGCCCAGGCGTTCTCTAAGCAGCCACCAGCATGCGCTCAGGGATGTTATAATAATAAAGCGGGTAATCTGAAGCCCAGCCAGTTGAAGCTTTCCAGCTGCCGGGGACCCCTCCTCCCCGTTAAGTGACACAGATAGCCATTGGAGGCTTCAGATATACCCAGAAAAGTGCAAACCAGGCGCCTGGTAACTGACACGCTGAAAAGCTGTTTCAATTTTGAGACTCCCTCCTTTTTTTTGCCAGACCGTGGCAACGACCTGAGGAGCCATTGGAGGGTGAAACGTGGAACGGATGATAAATGCAATATAGTTTTCTCTCAGATTTTTTTCCATGCCTCATCTAAATTGGGATGTAGGAACATTTCCAGCTGACTGGTGCGTTTTAAAGGCATTTTCTGCACTTGTCTGTGTGTCATCTTTACATGCATAGGAGCTGCTGAAGAGGACCCCTAAGAGGCACAATGACTACGCCCTGGTGCAGGAGTCTCTGCAGCTGATGAAGGCTGTGTGCTCCAGCATCAACGAAGCAAAAAGGCAGATGGAGAAGCTGGAGATTTTAGAGGAGTGGCAGTCACACATCGAAGGCTGGGAGGTGGGCCCTAACCACACTAAACACTGAATTTTATGCTTTATTTGTGATCTAATAAGTAAAATGTAGTATCTCAAGTACACTTTAAAGCTCTTGGTCCAAACTAAAAGTCATGGTTGAACTTCCATCATCTAATCATCTTCTGGTAAATTGCAATAATTGAAACAATTGCTGCCTTTTTTACTAAATTAATAGGATGACTTGGTGATTGTGTGAAAGTGTGAACTGTGGTAATATCCGAGGTTATGTTACCGATATAACAGACCTGGCTTTGTTTGAAGATGGGCATATAGCAATAGTTCAAATCTTTTGGGGTTCTGTGGAAAGATTATGAAAAATTATTATCTTACCTTTTGTAGAAGAAGCAAAATTCAGTTCTGACCGGAGTGACAAGCTAATGGCTAGTCAGAGTGGCACCAAAACCAAAGTAGACTGTTGCTCCAGTCCAGCAAAACAGCTGCTTATTAAACTGGCAGTAATTCGAACATCATTTCTCAATTAATTCACTCCACTTGGACAAGTTATTAAATATCTGGTCAGAAATAATCTATAATTCTACATTTTTCTAAACTGAGCCTGTTCAAACAGCTGTCTACGACATAAAAGATAATAATTGTTCAGAACCTTTCCCATTTCAGAAGACCTGAACTGTTGCTTTAAGGCTTTCTGAACACATGACCGAGATGTTTTAGTTGTTTTGCTGTTAGCGTGACCTTTTGTAGTATTTCAGTATGAAATGTACTGCAAAAACCTAAATAGCTGAACTGTTTTTGTAACAACTATTAAAATCCAACTTGAACCCATTATTATCACCAAAAAGCCCAAAGAGTTGATGTGACCTCTGCTTAGTTTCTGTTTAGTTTTGTCATAAAATAAAGATTGCACGATTTAGCTGCATCCGGTTGAAGACAAACAGCTCAAAATCTAAGAATAGTGCAATCAGAAACAGGCTCAGTGTTGGGTGGGGTGACATCTTGTACTCAACACAGTCTTGGCTGCAGCTACTCTGCGGTTTCCCCCTCTGCACTTGTATTAATTGTGAACATTAGCTCATTCTGGAGCTGGATCCTTCTGTCTGCTGCTCGCCAGGCTCTGCAGCTCCAAATGAGATGGAACTGAAGGAGGGGTCAAGAAAAACAGCAGAGAGACAGGGGGGAAAGAAAAAAAAAAGGAGACCTGAGTGGTGGTTTTTGTTTTCACTGTGTGGGTGTTTGAGGAATGACAGGGGGATTGTGGGATTTTTCCGTTCCTGCTCCTCCGTCCAGGATGGCTGCTCATTAGTGCTGACCTGCTCCACTGCTGGCCACCCTCAGGGCCTCCTGGCTGGTCCACATACACTGCGTGGGAGAGGCAGGGCGATGGCCCGCTGTGGTCACCATGGCGATGACTGCCAGCACTTGCTAGGATGGTGATTGCTAGTTGGTTAGCATTGCAAGTGTCTGTGTTTTGTCACAGTGTGCCCCGCAGTAATTTTAGACTTGAAGGTAGTGGTTTCCACCCAGTTTTCACCTTGTTTAATTAGCCATCTAAACATGTAGCTCAGTTTTTAGTTTGCTCCATTTGGACTCGTTTGGAGCAAGAATTCTCTCATTCTGCCATTTATAATTTTTTGTCTTGTTCGCTAGTTGTTATGTCTGGCAGTTGTCTGACTTTTAAAATGAAAGGCCTACCATACCTTGAAGGATACTTGCTGCCTTTCATGCCAGAGTTTTAAACTAAAATCCTCTTCTGCTGAGAAAGGATGGAGTTATCGCCATTTTGGTCAAACCTTGATTTCATGCGTTATTGTCAGACCTGTTGGCGCTCAAAGAATGTCTTGAGGACTTTCAGCTACTACGGCACCAAATTTAGCTCAATCTTTGTAAAATTCCCTGAGTTATAGCCATTTTTGTGTTCACAAAGGTGGCTAAACTTTGATGGCTACCTTGAATTGGGTTTACTCCAAATGGTAGATGTAGATATACATTGAATCTGTCCAGTGTTTCTTAAGATATTTTGTTAACAGACCAATAGGACTGACGCCAACAGGTCATGACAAAGTCTGAAGCAAAAATGTAGCCCTCAGAGTATGTTTCGGGGATGGCTCTCAGCTGCTAACACACCAAATTTGAGCTCAGTATCTGTAAAATTAGCTGCGTTATAACCATTTTTGACTTGCTTCAGATTAGTTTAACATCTGGTCAAGGGTCGTGAGAGAAGGGGAGAGCAACAGACATAGTGTTTAGGGAGAAATTTAAAGACCTAGGAGAGCAGAGAAAAGAAAGTGAGAATTGTTTATAGAAAGCAAAAGGGAAGAAAGAAGGTTTTGGCCCCGCTGATGTCTCCTGCAGCAGGAAATGCTTCGCACATTTTTTGCCTCTGTGCGCTTGGGAGTTATTTTTAACTCTGAGAGGCTGATCAAATGAGGGTGGGGGGATAAATTCCCAGAGTGTCTAAGTTCGGGGAAAAGACAACACACTTTATCACTTGCACCAGGAACCCAACTAATATGGTGACCAGACGCGACAATGCAACACATGGCCCGACTGGACGGGATGTTATTCCATTGAAGCTATTAACCACCCCGTGTTTTAAAGTCCCACAGCAATCTGCTCTGAGGAAGCAGGGAGTGTTTTCACAGACCCCTGAGACAGGGAACAGGAAGGGCTGGGCTCTGCAAACCCACATCTGGTCAATGCTGCATGTGGATTCGACAGAAATAAGTTTTATCTGACAGATATGCACACCATCGTGGTTATTTAACAGCTCTTGTTTCAAGGATTTCTCCTTATTCATGTGTTTTGTTTTTTTTCTTGTCTGTTTGACCCACATGTCGACACCACTTCCCCCCCCTCCCAGGGCTCCAATATCACAGATGCCTGCACGGAGATGCTGATGCAGGGTGTCCTGTTGAAGATTTCAGCTGGAAACATACAAGAGAGGATCTTCTTCTTGTTTGACAAGCTTCTAGTATATTGCAAGAAGAAAAACAGGTGTTTATATTCTTTTATTTTTATCTATATTACTTAAAATAAATCACATGGGACATAATTAACACGTTAGAGGTTGTTAATTTGCTTAAAGAATAAAAGTCAAAAAATACTGTTTAGTCGTTCCCTATTTGTCTATGTTTCTGCAAGGCAAAAACCTTTTAAAAAATCACTGCAGACTTTTTTTTCTTGCAAATAAAGAGGGATTTACTTTATGAGACATTTTAATTTTTTGAATACAGAATGCAATGATTTGCAAATCTCATAAACCCATATTCTGTTCACAACAGAACATAGTAAACAAATGAAATGTTTAAGCTAAGAAAATGTATGATTTTTTTGGAAAAAAAATGGTGTGATTTTTAATTTTAAGGCAGCAACGTACTGTATCGCAAAAAAGTTGGGACAGAGGCAACAGAAGGCTGTGAATGTAAGTGGTAGAAAGTTCACAGTGCCGTCCACAAATGCTGGTAAAAGCTCTTTCATACAAAGAAGAAGCCAGATGTGAACACCATCTGAAACGCTGTTGTCTTCTCTGAACCAAAAACGTTTAAATGGACTGAAGCGAAGAGGAAAACTGTTCTGTGGTCAGACAAATCAAACTGGAAATACTTTTTTGGAAACCACAAACTTAGACATCCTCTGTACTAAAGACGAGAGGGACCATTGAGCCTTTTATCAGCTCACGGTTCAAAAGCCTGCTTCTCTGATGGTATAGGGGTGCATTACTACCTCTGGCATGTGCAAATATGTTGATATGTCTACTATGTTCTATTGTGAATAAAACACAGGTTTCTGAGGTTTGGAAATCATTTAATTCAGCTTTTATTTACTTTTTAGACAACGTCCAATCTTTTTCAGAATTGAGGTTGTAGAAATGCAAAATAAACTGGTTTACAAGGTTTCTCTTTTAAAACTGGGAACACGCGTTTAATCGAGGTAGGGACATTAAACACCCCACTTAACATTTTATCTTTTACATCACACACCATTCTACCTAATGACATGACATTAATTATGATCCGTGCACATTAAATAGGGAAACTGATTACAATCTATTATTGTGTTTCTGCAAGCAGCGCTCTTGATGAATAGCCCATTTTATATGAAGTGGTTTTTTTATGCTGCTGTTGCTGCAGCGCCTTACTCTGAGCTACTGATACGGCTTCTAACAGTGCAGCTTCGTCTAATCTGAGTGTTTTGAGCAGCTTTTGTTTCTCCATCACCAGCTGCCACCTGCTTTGATTTGCCTTTATGTTTTGAAGCCAGCGTAGTGTTATCAGGGTGTGCAGACAAAGGGGAGGTACATTCCCTGAGTGGAGAAGGACAAAGAAGAAAGACAATCAAATACGTTGCTCACACTCAGACTTCAAGAACTTCTGTAACTTTGACGTACTTCTTCTTTTTTAAAACCTTCTGAATGCGACTACTTTCACATCAGGTTCTAGCATGAAATGAATAAACTTTTTAAGTGTGTTCATGTTGTTGTCGTTTTTTTTTTGTTTTGTTTTTTTGTCAAAGGCGTTTGAAAAACAGCAAAGCATCCACTGAGGGTCCACGCTACCTGTTCAGAGGAAGAATCAACACCGAGGTGATGGAGGTGGAAAATGTGGATGATGGCACAGGTAGGCCATGCCTTTCTAAATATCACTTTTTTATTATTTAAACAAATGTAAAGCAGGTTGATGGTATAGTCATTGGCTTAAACTGTTATCTGTGTGACGTTAGAGTTAATGAATGGAAATATAAGATTAAAAGCCTCTGCCTTTTGTTGAGAATATACAAAGTTCTAGCTGTTTTGGTCAAGCCTTAAAATAATATTATGTGAGATTTTACACTCAGAGTCTGTGTTTTGAATGACTCTCAGCTTCGGACACATCAAGTTATAGCCTTTTCTGTTTTGGCTAAGGTTGATTAGCTGTGGTGGCCATCTTGAATTAGCTTGACTTCAGATGTTAATGAGTTGTAGATGTTCATCCAAAAATGACTTCTTGAGAGTTTCATCAAAATCCATCCAGTGGTTCATGAGATTATTTGCTAACAGACACATGAACACACTTTCAAACACAGGCAAAAACATTATTGCCCGCCTTTTGCCTTTTGGCGGGAGCTGATGATTAACCTTTAAGCATCTCAAACATCTGTGGTGATGTATTCTTGGGACTGCTCTGCTGCTGGTTCCTGGTGAACTCACACGTTTGTGTCTTTTGGCCTCTCGCAGCCACTGATTATCATTTTATATTTGGAGAAATCCACCTTTTCCTTTCCAGCAGGCCTCAGATGGACAGCAGGATTCTGTGTTTCTGGTGAGGGATTGATGGGTTTGGGTCTGGAGCGAGCAGGAGGATAAACACGGCGCAGAAACTCACGGGTGTTCTGCACCACAGACCAAAGATCTCAGCCTGACGTCCAGGGTGACAGGAGTATTTTAGCCTGAATTCCTGTGTAATAGAAGAGCCTTGACTTTTCCCAGGAACACACTTGCTGGGTTGAAACACACCCTTGAGGAATTCCATACAGAGGACATGGCGATATACAAGCTTTTAGACATAATTCTAGTTGAGGGTGGTGATGTTTTGCTTTTTGTTACAGCCTCACAGGGAAAAACCAAGAGACTGCTGGTGGACATTTAAAATGTTCTCTATAGTCTTTCATTCTTTTTTTTTTTACTTGACATTATTAAATTCAACCCTACAATACATAAAATAGCCCAGTGTGAGGATTCAAAAGTGAGAGAAACTGAACTCCTAGTGAATTAGATTGAAATGGATAAAACTTTGGTCCTTTATGGTTGTATTATAGTAATTTTATACATCTCACGTTGTGATACACGGAGTATATTCAAGACATTGCCTATCCCTACTTTGTATTCATATAACACAATAAAGGAAGGGGACAAACTCAAATGTTTCCACCTTAAATTCTATAAACCATCAGCTTAAATGACGAATCACAAGTAGCTACCAGCTCTGTGGGACTATTTTAAGAACTGGGTAAATAATGCTGATAGATAGTTCTTCTTCTGCTTGTGTTTGCTCATTTGTCTCATTAAAGAAGAAGAGCAATAATCAATGGCTCTCGATAGGACGACTGTGAGGTGTAGAATATAGAAAAATGAGCCTGAGGACAAAAACTAAAGTTTGTTTTATATATTTTTTTGCGCTCTCTACAACAATCTTAAGGCATCAAATGCAGCTCCTCTGTCAGTGTCGTCTCCATTCAAGTTTTTCTTTAACGGAAAAGAAGATTTGTGTTGTTTTATTCCCTTTGCGAAGACTTCGTAAAACTTCCAGAGCTCAGATTGTCTGTTGACTGTCTGCCTCGCAGCTGACTACCACAGCAGCGGAAACATTGTGAACAACGGCTGGAAGATCCACAACACGGCCAAGAACAAGTGGTTCGTCTGCATGGCCAAGACCCCGGAGGAGAAACAGGAGTGGCTGGAGGCCATCATGAAAGAAAGGGAGCGGAGGAAAAGTAAGAAGCTGCTTCGATTTATAAGCATAGTTTTTAATGCGGTTTGGGAGGAAAACTTAAGCATTTCTTGTTTGATTGGTTCAGCTTTGTAGCTAATTTTGAGATGTACACATAATAAACATTTCATAATGTGAACCATTAAATGAAAATGAACTTTTTCCCTGTTTATAATGGTTCAAAAATTAGGCCCAAACCTCAGTAAGGCCATAATATTGATGAGCAGTTTTCAGCCGGCCCTCCTCCCTCCTCTGCACAGGCCTGAGGCTCGGCATGGAGCAGGACACCTGGGTGATGGTCTCAGAGAAAGGAGAGAAGCTCTACAACCTCATGACCAAAGGGAACCTCATCAAGGACCGAAAACGCAAGCTCACCACTTTCCCCAAGTGCTTCCTGGGAAAGTAAGGGCCTGTCCACACTGGGATACAGTATATGTCCTGCAGAACAAACTTTTTCTGCTGCTTTTGCACCTCTCATCCACTGCAAGATGTTTACAAATGCTTTCTAAAGTGGAGATTTTTAAAAACTTTGTGTAAGTGCATTTGTGAAACACATCTTGACAAATGTGCTGACTTGGGTATTTCACCGTTTTGTGGAATTTCTGCATTCATTGACTTTTATTTTTCTAAATAAAGATAAAAATATGTAGTAAATAAATTTATCTTGCTAATCTTGAAGCTTTAATATGGAAATAACTACCAGGAAATGCAAACCAGATAGAGCTGAATGGAAATCCTACATTTTAAACCCATGATCTGTGTTTGTACTTGAAAGAAATGTAGGTCTTTGTGCCTGACGAACATTAAACTGCCGTTCGGAGGCCGTGTACAGCTGCAGGTTAGACAGAACTCCTTTTGTAATACAGATTAGTTTCCAGTTCTGAGCTATCATTATTAAATTGGCGAGGATTTCTAAAAGCAGCAGCTGGGGTGGAAAACGTGTGTGTTCAGTAGACTGTTCAGGAGACTGTGTAACTGCAATCTGGATCACGGGAAAATCAAATCCTGCCAAATTTAGCCCATGAATCTTATTTAAGGAATATTGGTGGGGTGTCTGAGGAAGCATCAGCTATCGAATGCCAGTCATAAATCAGATTTCTCTGTATGCTTCAGCTGACTCCTGTGCGTGCGCAGCTCAATGTTTCATTATATACACTGAACTTGTTGAAAGACAGTGTTGATTTAGTGGCGCTTTGCTCAAAATCCAAACTAATATAGATGACTTGTAGACATGTTAGTTATGTTTTTCTTCTAAATGCATGACAAAAATCAGATGAAAGCTGGTTGTAATATACATACTCCTAAATTAGATAATGTTTTGAAGCAGACTGCGGCTTGAATGAATGTTTCTGTGTCCCGTTTTTATATTAATTTGATTTGTTTTTCCAGTTTTTTTCTTATTTCTGATAATCACACTGAAAATCACTCAAGTTTAAGCGGTTACATCACACTCCCTGTTATTTTTAAAAGCCTGTAGAAAGTAAAAAAAAAAAAGCTCAACTGGACATATTTGTGGCAAAGTTACATGGCATGGTGGTTTGGAGTGGGGAGTTGCTTTCTTCTTTTGGTCCATGCAGACAACACAGGATCTCTCGTGGTCCGGAGAAGGAATGGATCTGTCAGCTAGAAAAATGTAAAAGGATCAAATGCTCAAATGTGGTCATCTGAATGAGGCTGAAGAGATCAAGTGGTGAGAAAGCAGCTCAGAGAAATTTACCTACAACACCTGGATGACCTGTGGGTTAAAAAAAACAAACTCTTGCTTTGTAATTCCCCTGCTCTAATGATTCTGGAGCTGATTATATGTAGGCGTATTTGTTAAGTGAGAAACAGCATCGTATATCTTTAATGAAAACCACATTGCCTATGGCTTTAACTCAGCCCACGCCTATTGTGAAACGCTCTGCCTTCATTCCCTCAACACGCCTCCTTTGTTTCTTCTTGCCTTTACTATTTAGGTCCGTGGGCCATTTCTGGGTCTCCAGCTCCTCCTCTGTAAATGGCACAATATTCAAAGGGAGGGCTGTTTTCTGCAACAGAGAGATACAGTATGTAAAAGAAACAGTGTGTGACAGCCACCTAACCAGAAGTTCCCGTCCCATTTTAGACCTGAAACAAGCAGGGAAACAAAAGTCTTTGCTTGTCATGACAGTTGTTGATGACAGACCCCCAAGGGCTGATTTAAAAATGTCACCTTTTGCTCAGACGACCGTGTGTTAATTAGAGTACAAAACAGACACTCAGTTAAATTTTAAAGGGTAGCTGCTCGATTAAACCTAGAGCAACTGTTGAGGTAGAAGAAAAGGCTGTTACTACACTCTTCAGTAAAAATGGAGCTACAGAGTTTAAACTAAATACGGTTAAAATAAATCAATATTTGTAACAAACCAGACCACTGGATGCTTTTTAATCTGGTAGATTATATTGATTTTATCAAACTTTCTGCTTTCTAAGATTTAGCCAAAATTCTGAAATTGCTCTGACAAATCGATTAAAAGTTTTGCTTTTCTTGTGTTTGTATATTGTACAGGACTATATTAGCTAAAATTGTGTTGAAGCATGGGCCCATGGATGATCTACGGGCAAAACAAGATACCTAACTAAATTATTCAAAGTACCTGATAACTATTCAATAAAGTATGAATGAAAAATCTCTGAATGTTATGAACTTCAGACAAAACTAAACAGAATGGCTACTCATACAAAATCCTACAACAGCTTCATTGAATACATTCAAACAAAAAGAAAAAAGCAAACAAGTAAAAGGCAAAAAACAAAGAAAAGACAAGGGTCCAAACCACAAATGATCACATTGGACTGAATCCATGTTGTGCATACTCATCCAGAGCTTGTAAAAAGTCCATATCTGTGTCTTTTGGAAATTATAAATCAGGCACGGTTTGAAAAGTTAATGTTGAAGACTTGTGTTTTCCCATGCGGTCTGTTGCGGTGAGAAAAGACGTCAAGGATCAGCGTTTAAAGCGTGAGATGCTGGAGGTGGGCGGATTGGTCTGTTCTCGCTCTGAAAACTGAGCGAAATGCCCCCTTCGGCTGAACTCTGACACCACGCTGCCTCCATCATGGTCTGGAAGGGAGCTTCAGAGAGCTCCAGTGGTGCTCGTCGCTGTGTTTGTTTGGTTTTTGCAGGGAGAAAGGATTTCGAGGATGTAACCCGATAGACTGCTGCTTAGTTCACCAGTTCTCCATGACCAACCCCCCCCTCCCCTACTTCACTTTGCCTTCTTCCTCTGTGTCAGTCTCTCTTTTTCTCAGAGAGATTAAATTAAAGACAATGATCCAGTTTAGCTCATTTAGCCGATCAAAAGTTCAGATGATGTTTATTTCTTCTGGTTTGTTTTCCCCGTCTTGTGTTTTCCAACAAGTAATTCCTAAAGATCCAGTGAAGTATTTGTATTTGATAGTGTTATGCTGTGAGTCAGAAAAATAAATGAAACGAAACTCATCAAAACTCAAGACATAAAACTCACTGGTTGTTTTGCTGGACAAACATGGCCTTTAACAGTAAATAAACCACTCCTTTATCATATTTTTCAGTTTTCTTATTCCCTTTTAAATGCTACAGTGAATAAATTCAGAGCTCTCTATCTCCACACATAACTCTCTTTCCACTTGTTCTCCTTTGTGGTTTTTATGTAATTTTGTTGTTGGGTTAATTAAGTGTGCTTCTTTTCACCAGTGAGTTTGTGTCCTGGCTGATGGAAATTGGTGAGACGGGCAACCCAGAGGAAGGCGTCCACCTGGGTCAAGCTCTCCTGGAGAACGGCATCATCCACCATGGTGGGGGTCTGGTTTTTGCTCATTTCAGACCTGCTTTGTCATCTTTTTGCAGCAACAGTGTTAAAAACAACCCTAACCCAGTCTTATTTGCTTTGTGCTGAGCGGTGAGCATGCAGCAGCCTCAGCATGTTTGTCATTTAACAAGCAGCTCTCAGCACTGTCATGCCTTGGGTAAAACCTACGACGCGCACCAAGCTGTCTTATTCCTGTTTCATCAAGTGGCCTATTTAAGCTCTCATTTGATGCCAAGTTTAGATGAGGGGTTAGAAATATTAATCACGATTTCTGTCTCGCACTTGTTTAGTTTATGTTCTGTAGTTTTAGGGAACAGCAGTGTTGATTAACGCTGAGCACTCAGGCCAAATGTTGCATATCACTGGATGCAGGTTGCTTTCCTTCAAAAAGTCGAACCAGAAGTCAAGCAGAATCTTAAATCACTCAGAGGCACGGTATTGCCTTCCTCACTTAAAAACAAAATTGGGTTTTAAAGCCATTCCTGACAGGAAGGAATAACTCGGAGCCCCCTCTGAGCTCCCTTAGTGCAGTTAGACATCCCCACAAGAAAAACGGAGGAATATCTTTTCATAAGAACCTTTAATGGAACCTGCACGGTTGTGGCCGAGAATACAGAGCCAACCTATTACCGCTGGAGGGTCCACGTAAAAGCTGCCTAAAGCCAGTGAGGCATGGAGCTCTGAGCTGCTGCGTTATCTGTGACAGCTTTGCACGAGGCTGGATTCTTCCTCGTGTGTGGAAAGCTTGTTTCTTTATGCAGCCCTGCTTGGCTTGAATATAGTTTTAAACCTCTTATGCTTTGGGGTTTAAAGCCAGACAAATAATGCTCCCTGGCACATCGCTTGTCAGAAGTCTTTTTCGTTTTTCGATCTGCAGTTTTTATATATATATATATATATATATATATATATATATATATCTATATATATATATATATATATATATTTATTTATTTATTTATTTTTTCCCCCTTTTCAGTCACAGACAAACACCAGTTCAAGCCTGAGCCTGTGCTGTACCGCTTTCGCTTCGATGACGGCACCTATCATCCGAGAACTGACATGCACGATGTCATAGCCAAGGTAAAGGTGCAGTCGTGGAAACCGATTCAGTTGAAATCATATTGAACAAGCACAATCCCAAAATAACAGACGTGTATGTATTTTTTTTCTATTTTTTTTATTTCTCAGGGAGTTCGGCTGTTTTGTCGTCTTCACAGCCTCTTCACTCCTGTCATCAGGTATGTGTTTGATTAATTATTCACTTCACTGCAGCCATGGAGGTGAGGCTTCAGTAGAAAGAATGTGGTTTTGTGCTGTACAAATAGCCCTGTCATAGAAATAAAGAGTTCTTTCTCCTATTAACAGACTAGATGTCAATTCATCATGTTGGATTGTGTTGACAGAAACAAGCAAGTGGTCTGTTAGACACCTAAACACCTGAAAAATAAGATATAGGCTTGTCTGGTAGATCCTAACAGCTGATAAATAGACACGTCTTCAACATCTAACTTCTCCACATTTAGGTTTAATCCAATTACTTCAGAACCTGAAGTGTGAATGAGTGTTTAGTGTGTCACCTCTCAGTCTCTTTGTGTTTCCGTGTCAGAGTTCTTGACGCTCAGCTCTTGTCGGGACGCTCTGGTCGGAGTTATATCAACCAGCATGGCTGCCATTTAACTAAAAGCCCTACACAATACAATCACAGAGCCTGGGGATGCCAGCGTTTAATTGGAGCAGCCGGCTTCTGCCAAATTAGGTGGAATTTCCTGGCAGGTTGAGAGACATGAAACAAAAGAGTGGGCATAAACGACACAGAAGGCCCCCAAACATATGCTGCTCCCTTTTACTCCCTGTCTTTTGTAACTGTGTCCATTTCAGGGGATCTTATCGTGCAGTTTAAATGTTTACTTTAGCCCAAATTTACAGAGAAGATTAGAGAAAAGGGTGTCAATATTCAAACTAATGAAATGTAAATTTGCACATTACATAAATCAGGAACTATTGTTATGATAGATGGGGGAAAAAAAAAAGATATTTGAATTTGGTATTTGAAACTGTTCTTCATTATTCTGATGAGTCAGCTCAGTATTTATAGGCGGAGGTGTAAGAAATCTAAAATAACAAATGATCAGGTGCTTTTATTTTAGTAATTTGTCAGGGCTGAGCAGGTGATTAAAGTCTGAACTTTTAGCTTCGTTTGTATGATTTATTCCAGTGTTTGCTTTGAAAGTACAATTACATGCAACCTCGCTCGCCAAATGTCAACGCAAACTTCTCTTTCCAGACACCAAGTTTAAAACCACCTCTCTGACCTTTTACTTCTTTTACTCTTTAAACTCCTGTTTCCTCATCCCCGCCATATGGGCCGATGTTTACCCCCATTTTTCACTTTGACAGCTTCACTTTTTACCCACCACTGAAGCCTCTAGTCCCTCTGGTTCTGGTCTCCCTTTCAGGAGAGATGCTGGGTACCTTCTGTTTCTTCTGGACAGACTTTTTTTATTTTGCCCGACAGTTCATCGTGCCTCATCAGCTTTGCCATCTTCATCAGAGGCAAACCCAAGCTGCCAAATGGCCTTACATAACAGAATGTGTCATCGTGGAGGAAACAGGGCGACGTTCTCATGCTTCACGTTCTGAGGAGGACCAGACAGCTGAGATTAGACTTTAACTTGGCCCACAAGCCTTGTTTGACTCGTCTGAACTGTGTGGGATGGAAAGCTAAGTGTACGTGTGGTTGTGTGTGTGTGTTTGGGAGTGTTTGCATGCGGTGGAGGCGGTGGAGCAGTGTAAGTCATGGCGGTTCAGGACTTTCCCGGCCCTGCAGCTCAGGCCCCACTGCGTGTCCCCCGAGAGGCCCCAGCGTTCATGGGAAAGTCACGGCTCCATTTCAAACGGCATTCTCGAGGTCTGGCGAAGTGCGACAGGGTGCCGTAACACTGAGAACAGCAACACCGTACCAGCCGTGCTCCGAGGAACGCCGCTGTGCTGTCGCCAAACCTCAGGAACTCACTTAGATAAATGACACAACTGCCAGCAACAAAGAAGTAGCCGTGCGTTGTTGACAGCAGGAATTATGAGTCCCGCTTTAGGCATTGTGTTTAAATAGACCAAGCAATTACTCTTCTACATGCTGACTGTCTCATAGCATTACAATGACATTAAGCAGTTTAGGGTCTTCTATAAATATAATCCTTTCATTTAAATTTTCTGCTCTTGTGCCTCTTCAGGGATAAGGACTATCATTTGCGGACCTACAAATCAGTTGTCATGGCTAACAAGCTTATAGACTGGCTTATAGCGCAGGTAAGACCTTAAACTGCCCTAACCTGTCATCAACACAGTCACCTGTGACAAAAACATGGAATGCAACAAATATTTTGTGACTAATAGCATCAAGGTGATTTTTATTTCTAGTTTTGAATGTCGGATCAGGTGAAATGACATATTCTGCTGCCTTAGTATCTGCATGGAAACAAGGTTTTTGGTGAGAAAAACAGCTTTTATTTGTTTTTTGTTTTTCTTCAAAACCTCCATTTTTGGTGCTTTCGTGTTGTTATGAGCTACGGCGCTTTTGAGAAACGATGACCTAGAAGCCTGTTTCACATTCGCCCTCTAGTACTTTACGCCCTTAGAGCCTCAACATCAATGAGTCATGTTTATTTATTTATTTATTTCTGCTGATCCTGTCACCGTTAAACTTTAATTGTGTGCTGAAAACATTATTGTGAAAGAAAAACTCTAGCTACAAATGTTTTGGGAGACACCTTAGCCTTTTAAGAATGGACTTTCTCTTTATTTTGATATTTGTAACTATGGACATTCTCGCCACCTACTGGCGTGGAGTGGACATTTCAGCGATTTTGTTTAAATTCCTGCTGGTCATCCAGATTAAGAGTTTTTATATAAACAAATAAAATATATCTGAATTAGTACAACTAGCGGCGCAAACACAAATTATTCCTATTAGTAGAGTTTTTGTTATATGTGATTGATTTCCCTGCTGCCAAATCCTAATCCACAACATCATGTTTGAAATCATTTCCTTTGGCACCTGAGCAGATTGGAAACAGATTGCGCTCAGGAAAGAAAAGACGAAAGACAGAAATGGCTGTTGTCATAACAGGTCGCCTGCTTCTAATGTGCACCACACACACACGCAAAAAAAAAAATAAAGCCATGAAATTTGAGGCTCTCCGTGGAGCCGAGAGGAAAGGAAGAAAGAAAAGCAGAATTGATTGTTGAGCTAAGCTTTATTGGCTCAGACAGGAAGCGTTGAGCCTGACAGATTGATAGTCCTGTACAGGATGACAACAAAGAAAATGAAACTTTAAATGTAACCACAGCAGAATTAAAGGCAGACAGAACGTGCTTTCGCCTGCTTGCTGAGTGCACTTGTGTGTTTGTGGTAGTCCATATAAATGTGTTTGACCTGAGCTGGTGGAATAGCTCTCACCTCCTGCAGCGGGACTTCAAGAGCTATCACACTATACTGTCTAGACATAACTTTGAATGTATTTAAGGTGGAGCGCCAAGTGGATCTTCTGGCCTCCGGGCTTTTGAGATGCACACAACTTTCTTTGTTCAGTCTCTTATATTTTTATTTTCCTGCATCCCTTTAGCTCTCCCCCGCTTCATCTCTGTTACTCTGTTCACCCTTTATGTTTAAATCTGTCTTATTTTTCTTGTGGGTCCCCTTCCCCCCCTGTCTTGTGGTGCAGGGGGACTGCAGAACACGAGAAGAAGCGGTGATCTTGGGGGTAGAGCTGTGCGACAACGGCTTCATGCATCACGGTAAAGCCCTTTTTGGAGCTAACTTCAACAGACCAGAATAACTTCTGATCCACTTAAACCATGGAAACTTCTCCATCATAGACTAAATTAGAGTTAATTGCTGTAGAGAAACTGTACATAAGATCGTGGCATTTAGCATCCTGTCTTAGAACACAACCGGTCTTGTTCTATTTCCATTTAACTCCTTTGATACAGAACAGGAACAGAACTTTCCCCCCCCCCCCAAGTCCAGTGAATAAGTTTGAGTGTCTATGCTTCTTTTTATGCATACCATCTTCTATGCATGCATGTGTGCATGTGTCTTAAGTAACTGTGTTTTGGGCTAATGCAGGGTTTGCTTTGCTCGGTTTAAATGCAAAATGGACAGTAGCCATGGTTACACTTTGTTTATGAGAGTCAGATTTGTTTTTAACTCCATACTTCCTTTGTGCCAAAGTCCACATCATGCAGCATGAGTCACGCCGTGTCTCCTCGTGCCCCCATGATGTAACTTGTCCTAACTACCCAGAGTTCAAGCCGCACACTACAAATTATCCGCACATCTATAGAACATAACAACCTCAGCCATCAAACGTCCTTTAACTGCCACAGCCTGCAGGGTAATTTTACCATTCGTGCCTGTGAGTTATTTGGCCCAACGACGTAGCTATTAAAGCTACTGGCACTATATCTGATCTTGAGGGGAAATATGAAGAAAAATGTCAAAGGGAAGCTCTTGTTTCTCCCCCCCCTCAGGGCTGTTTTTTGGATTTCAAATGATTGAATGATATTTTAAAAACAAGAATTGGTTGCTCAAGTTTGAATTTGTTAATTTTTGTAGTCCACACAGGGTCAATGTTATACATAAAAGCTCAAATGATGGGGCGGCTGTGGATCAGTGGTTAGAGCAGTCGTCCTCCAATGAGACAGCTGGAGGTTTGATTCCACCAGTATGCCACATGTAGAAGCGTCCTTGGGCAAGACACTGAACCCCTCACTGCCTCCGATGTGTGCTGCATGGGGTCTGAAAACATGGAATAGTCTCTATAGAATGATTTATTCAGGTTAGCTATGTAGAGTGCTGTATGAATGTGTGGGGAAATGAGGGCACAGATTGGGTTGTAAAGCACTTTGAGTGGCCTGGTTGGCTAAAAAGGTGCTATATAAACACAGTCCATTTACCATGTATACATGCACACAAACAAATAATTGGTTAAATGTTTCTTAGCAAGTTGCACCTCATCTACCCGCTTTTTTGTATCTATAAATATGCTTCTGGCATGATTCTGGACGGATATTTTACCACTCGTCTTGGCAAAACTGGTAGGGTTGTTTAATTGGTTGGTTTCCTGGCACGGACCCGGCTTCTAAACTTAGTCCACAAATTTTCAATATGGCTGAGGTCATGGCTTTTAGAAGGCCGTCCCAGAAGCTTGATGTTAGCCTGCTTTATCCATTCAGAAACCAGTTGTGATGTGTGTTTTGGACCATATAATTTTTTTCCCTTTGGCTTTCTCATTGTTATGAGTACTAGACAATCCACTGAATTAAAGGATTGCTATTGAATCTGTAGAAAGTATTTTACTATAATGCCATCACAGCGTTGAATATTAATTCTTATAAGGAAAACAGGGTAACAGCAAATTTCTTGAAAACATATTAGCTTAACTAAATCCACTGATCTAAACTTTTTAGTCAGATACTGTTACAGTTTTGTTTTTTAATGTAATTACTCCATTTGTTTTCTAATGTCCTGCAGTGTTTATGGGTTAATATTTATTCATAGCTTTGCCTCTTTTCTCAGTGTTGGAAAAGAGCGAATTCAAGGACGAGCCTTTGTTGTTTCGTTTCTTTGCTGATGAGGAGATGGAAGGATCCAACACCAAACACAAGCCTATGAAGCACGATTTGAAAATAATTGAAAATGTCATCACAAAGTCTCTCCTGGTGAGTTGTCCCTTTATTTGAATAACTTTTGGGTTTTCTCGTATGCTAAGATTTGCTGTAGTTTGCCCACAACCTGAACTATAGAAAAAGCTCAGTAAATCATTTTGAAGCCCACAGCTGTGGGACGAAAAAAATGATAACACTGCAAAAGTCCATTTTAGACCAAAGTAAGCAAGAAAAGCATTCTTTTCAGAGGAGCGAGAAAACTACTACAATGTCTGCTATCTGTCTGTGCCTGTATCTCCTTTTTGTGGTGTGTGTTTGTGCTTCGTGAAAGTGTCTCTGTAAGCTGTCTTAAAATGTTGCTGATGCCGAACATGTTATGTTTTTCCAGATAAGACCAAGTGACGGAAGCTATGGCTTTTCTCTGGAAGAAAGAAACAGAGTCCCCATCATCAAATCTGTGGAGAAAGGCTCCCCAGCTGAGGTGAGACACGTGGACAATGAAGAGCACGGGTCAGGCCCATCATTTCCCTACACACACCTATTTTGTAAACATTTAGCACATATCAGAATAGTTGGGTTGCTTGGTTCGTAGTTGGAAGTGGAAGCAGATGTGTTCAGCTGGAGTGGATCAGGTAATTAGGACAACAAGGATGGTAGATATATTTCTATCATTTTCTGCAGCACTTATCAGGTGGCTAGCTGGATTTAGCAACGAAACAGCATGGTGAATCTTAGCTGGAGTCATGGCAGTTCCTTAGCTAAGATGCTCAGTGGGTTGGGAATGTCATTGGCTGAAACAGAAGCACTCTTAGTCTCAGAGGAACTGAAGTACGACAGGCTAACTGGGGCATTCGGTGTGGAAACTTGTCCTGAAGATTCCTCAAATGTTCCTCAGCTGCCTGGAGTTAAAGCAGTTCCTTTTCCCCCAAAGACGTTCTCATTGCCCTGATAAAATCTGTAATAAAATCTGCTATTTTTCTGTGTTCACTCTGCAGTAAAAGCAGGCTTAAAAGGGGTCATGCACAGCAAAAGTGAATGATTGTTAGGAGCACCGTCTTCAGTCAAAACCCAGCTCTTTTTTATTTTATCAACCAGACCAAAATAGGTTGTTTTTCTTCTTTTGGAAAAAATCGTTTTCAATAAATTCCATTGTTTATTTAGTGTAGAAATATTAGATCTTTAAAGGACATTAAGCTTATTAAATTGCAGCATTGGATGCTGAAGAAAGAACATTATTTGAGTTACTCTTCATTTTCCAGATCACTGGTTATAGTTGGCAGAATTTTGTCATTATAAAATTTAAAAAAAGGAACAAAAAAAGTGCTTCCAAGGTAAACCCAATTTAAGGCACTTTTATAGAAAAGTAAAGTCTTTAAGATGGAGATCATTCTTCAGGTTTTTAGTTGTTGCTGGAATGCATTGTGTTTTTGTTTATTAGAATCAACAAAATCCAGCAGCACACTGAAAAAGTTTACTCTGAATGGCGTCTTATTTCTGACAGTGTTGGCGTGTGCTCTTATTTGTGATTATTTAGCTGATTTTCGTTTAGAAAAACAGTAACTTGTTATTGTTATTCTTTGTGCCCAGAAGATAGTTGTGCTTTAATTATTCTTTTCTTTCTTCTACAATATTTTCTATCATAAGATGGCTGGCCTGGAAGTGGGGAAGAAGTTGTTCGCCATAAATGGAGACCTGGTGTTCCTGAGGCCGTTCTCTGAAGTGGAAGTTGTTCTCAGGCAATGTTTCAACAACAAGGGACCCATTAGGGTGTTGGTCAGCACCAAGCCAAGAGAGTAAGGCCCATCTGTGCGTGCGCAGTCACTGTCAGATTTGAAATGAATGCACATCCTCAGTACATTTCCTCTTTCCTCTCTAGGACGATAAAGATCCCAGACTCTGCAGATGGGTTGGGCTTCCAGATTCGAGGATTTGGCCCCTCTGTGGTCCATGCTGTTGGAAGAGGTAAAAGATAGCTGTCTGGATTCATCAGCAAAAGACTTCCCTTTGTTACTGTGACACAGCTGGCAAGCAGCTGCTACATCAGTCTTTGGGGGATGTGCGTGACTTGTGTCTCAAGTGTCACAATGATTTCCATGCACCTATTCAAGTTTTTCTTGGTGGATCATTTTTTTCTGCACAATATAAGAGCCTTCTCCATATTTTTTTTTTGCCTGCATTCATCAGAGTCCTGCTCTCTCGTCTTACTGAATTGAGCTTGTTTAGCAGCACTGCTATCAGTACTGGCACAAAATAGGCTTCAATCAAAAAACAATCCATAGCCTTGTCTGGCTTTTCTCAGAGGAATTCAGTCTTGCTTTCTTTTTTTTTCTTTAAGCAATCAAAGTGGGATGGTAGGGTGGAAAGTGCTGGATATGCACTTGTAAGTGCATTGTGCATGTGTGTGTGTGCGTGCAAGCGTCGACTTGATGATGTTGTTTCTTGAGAGCCTGCTGTGTGTTTAAGTAGATGCACCGATCCTCAGAGACAAAGCTAATAAAATAGGAGGTGACTAATCCCTCAGATTTTCACAACAGCTTCTGTCTTTCTGGTGGTTTGGGTCACCAGTTGTGGGTCACCAATTAGAGGCAGAAACCTAACGGAGGCTGGATGTACCGAGAGCCGTTGCTTATTGAGTGTGTAATCCTTCAGGTATAATTTGCTTATGCTTTTCGGAGGAACTGGAGGTAATTTCAGCCAGAATCCTGAGGCCAGGAAAACACAAAGGCATCATTCAATTGTTAGATATCTTCGTCTTGGACAATGCAAGATACAAGACAAAATATGATACATTCTGATATGGAGAGGCGGGCGAAGAAAATTAATGGATGATATATTGATATTAAATATGATTTGGTACAATATGATAAAGCATAATAAGATACATTAAATAAGATACAATACAGTAAACCTATCAGAATAAACTATAACTTAAGGCTGCATGAAATTAGGGTAAAATGTGTAATAATATTGTAGAATATTGTGATTATAATATCAGCATTAAACTCACATTCTCTGTCATTACAATGTTCACAACACTCTCAGTGTGCTGGTGAGCATTAAGAGGGGTGTGAGTGTGTGTGTGTGTGTGTGTGTGGGTCCAGCTGAGTGCCAAATTTGTGTCTGTGATATTTTAGCCTTCTTTGCAATATAAATATTGTACACACTCATATTGCTATACTGATAAGTTTTAAACCTATTATCAAATAAAAGCAAACCTAACAAAATACAAACCCAATCCACCTTTAGTATACATGTATCTAATCATTATATAACAGTTTTTACATTAATGTTTTAGTTCTTTGTTGAGTATTTATTCTTCTTTTTACTTGCGCTGGAACTGACTGTTGTAGTTTTTTTAAGTTCAGCCAAAGTGAGGAAAAAAAGCTGAACATTTATGTCTTTACAGTTACTGGACTGGACCCCTATAAATGTTTCACATTACAATTTGAGGTATGCATTATGAGCTCTTAAGGAGAGAAGGAAATAAGGTTGTGTGCTTCCCTCTGAAATCTGTAAACCTTGGAGTTATTCTCGTCCGATTCATGACTTATCTTGATGAATAACTTCCCCCCCTCACTGCTCTTCACCCTCACGCACACACACTCCTCCTGAGCTGCTAAAAACAGGAAAGAAAGATGTAAACACAGAGAAGAAAAAGGAATGTTACCTCAGTTTCGTGTGTGGAATGTGGAAAATGTTACCGTTTTCTACGACGTGCGAGTATTTCTCCAGCGTCCTTGAGCTTGCACCTGCATGGTCACGTGTGCTGGATCTGGACTTTTACACAGTTTCCTTTCTTTTTGCCTGCTTTTCTGCTTCATGCCAGGCACAGTGGCAGCCACCGCCGGTCTCCACCCAGGCCAGTGCATCATCAAGGTGAACGGCATCAACGTGAGCAAGGAGAGCCACGCCAGTGTCATTGCTCATGTCACCGCATGCAGGAAGTACAGGCGACCGACCCAGGTGAGCCAGGAGGAGAAGGTGGGATGTATTGCGGCTCAAATCACTTTTATTTATCAAAAGTTTTTTAATTTTGCTACGGTTTTACCCATCCACAATCGATCAAACATGTCATTTTGACAAAGCCTGGCAAGAAAAGGTTGGATTTTTGTTTGCGTTTATTGTGCTTATAGTGACCAGATTCAGGCCTTTGAATGATTGCTTGCTGGTGGTGACATTTTGAACTGTATGCTCATTGATCGGAATGTGATGTAATGGAATTGAAAGCAGAAAAAACATGCACGGCTGCAGAGGTGCAAAAGAGCAAATAAAAGGGAAATAAGAAATTGTTATAAACATGCTAGACAGCCCTCCTAGCTCCTGTTTACCTTCTCTTTAACTCTATTTTTATTTCTCTTGGGCCATTACACAGAAATAATAGTGGTTTTGGCTCCTGCAGCGCTGACCCCTGACTCATAGTGGTGGGCTTGATGTGGGAGCCTGGCAGACAGAGAAGCAAGGTGGTAAAGGATCAGGAAAATGATGGTAGGCCAGAGAGCTTGTTTTATTCTGGGAGAGTGGTTGAAAGCAGACAAGTGTAGGAGAAGAGAAACACACACAGACCACCTGTTGAAGGTGGGAAATGGTGAAAATAGTAACCCCCAGGGTGTGTGTATGATTATAATTGAACTCGAGTTTGGACTCTGAGCTTAATGATGCACTACGACTTTCCAAAAAAAAAAAAAAAAAACTGCTAGAGATCTGGTGTGGACACGGAGGAACCGCCCTCTTTTTTCCCNGAAGGACTTGTTGGTGATGATAAATGCTCATCGACTGGCTCCAGCACTGGCACCTTGTAAAAAAAAAAAAAAAACTGCTAGAGATCTGGTGTGGACACGGAGGAACCGCCCTCTTTTTTCCCTCATTTTCCGTGTGTGTTGGGTTTGTACACGGGAAAACCAGGCGCAGTGTGCAGCCTTGGCAGAAAAGCCCGTGTGGGTTTTGGGTGTGGAGAACAGACAGAGACACACACTCAGAAACACACACACACACACACACACAGGCCTGTGAGGCATGCTACAATGGCTTGATTAGATTGGCATGGGCTTGTTTTTGCAGTCTCACCATGTTTCCATGTGTTTGTGAAGGCTTTGTGTTGTAGTTCTCTGCCAGCTTAACTGGGACACTGAATACCAGAACTGGGCAAAATGAGCTGAACACAACCTTCGGCTGAGTTCAAATGTTTTTGTTATTGCACGCCGCCGTGAAAGATGAAACTCTCAGAAAGAAACCATTAAATAAACAAATCCAGCTGATTGCCTTTTGGACTAAACTTGATTCAAGATGGCTGCCACAGCTAATCAGTTTTTCAAGCATTGACTAATCATTTAAGATCTTTGTTTAAAACAGAATGCTGATTTCATTAAAATCTTGTTTTTTTTGTTATTTTTTACCAGTAAATTTGTTTAAATGACGTGTTAATATGAAGATGAAAGTGAGCTGACATCTGATAGATTTTTTTAGACACTAGACTGACACTAATTTCAAATTTTGTTGGCTAATATTACTTTGAAGATCCAGGTTGGTATCCTAATTTAATCATAATTATTAAGATTAGCTAAAACACCAGAGGGTCAGCAGGACATTTTAGAAAAATAATGTGATTTTTGTAAACAGATGTACACACAGGCAAGCATAAATTTAGTAAACGCGCTTCTTGCGAAGAATGTTACTTATTTTTCTTTCAAATAATTTTAAAGTAGCGTTGTAAGCCTGAAAAACTGAGATTAGCTAGTTAAGTAGCTTAGTAGCAAGCCTGCAGTTGTTTATTTCACTGGTAAACATGCTAATTTATGTTGGTAACGTTTGTTTCGTAACAGTAACCCTTTTAGTATCCTAAAAAGATGATGAGTGGTGCATCTCTGGTCGACAAGCCATGGCTATCTGTGTTTTTTTACTTCTAAAAAACCATTTGACCATGTCTTTTTTAAAAAAGGATAAAAGTTTGGGGGAATTTTCCACCATACACAGCTGACTGACAGCTGGCAGCAACAAGTGGTACATCATACTAACAACTCCACAAAACATGTGTCCAGAGAAAATCATACACTGTTTCTGTTATCTCATTAAAGTGAATTTAACTGTTCTGTGGCCTTCGGGTCAAACCAGGTCTACCTTTCCCTATCTCTCTCAGTTTTGAGGACTTCAGTAGGGTTAAAACAAAAACAGTGTGCTGGAAAATTCTTTTATTTGACACCCTGATGTACCTTAAAACCAGCCTATCAGACAGCTGTGTCACTGTATTTGTTTGTCTTTTTATTTGGTGATAAAAAGATGCAGTGTCGGTTCTTTTTTTATATACATATATCTAAAAAAAATGTTATTTTTGCAGCAAGACACAATTAAGTGGGTATACAACAACAGTGAGAGTGCCCAGGAGGAAAACCAGAAAACTAACCAGAAACCCCCCCCTGAGGAGAACGGCGACGGCTTTGAGTGCAAAGTCGAAGGTGACCACACCGAAACACACTTGTGCAAAATAAAATGTGGTCAAGGCGTTTGTGGATGTAACACATGCTTGTTCACAGGAACCTTTGCCTTTTTTGCACATAGGAAGTGAGATGCAGCTCCAAACAGCTCTCGTCTGGAATGTGTTAGTCTGAAAACAGCCGCCTCCTCTGGCTCATCAAGTGTTAATTCCCCCCAACAATTTATAGATCCCAGCGAGAGAGTAAAACAGGAAAGCAATTCCCCTCAAAGCAAATAGCTCCGAAGCACAATTTATTGCCGTATTAAGTCATTGCATTAGCATAGAGCTGGTTGTCTAAGTGCTCTTGGAATTGCTCATCATTTTCATGTGGGAGTTGATCGAGGGAAGCCATGAGCAGAGGATCTTTAGGTGCAGATTTGGTGGTCTTAGGCCTCCTTCTGTGTTGAATGCCGTGTTAAAAAACACTTAGCAGATGCATCTGTGCATTTGTGCTGTCTTGTTTGTGAGGAAGACGATAAAAATATCTAACGCCACTCTTTTTGTGTCCTTCCCCGACTTCAGAGGTGATGGACAAATTCAACACAATTGCCATCATTGACGGGAAGAAGGACCATGTAAGTCTGACAGTGGACAACGTCCACCTGGAGTACGGAGTGGTGTACGAGTACGACAGCACCGCTGGCATCAAGTGCCACGTACTGGAGAAAATGGTAGAACCGAAGGGATTCTTCAGCCTCACTGCTAAGGTATTCTTACTGTTCCATTTAGGTAACTTAATTTAGTCAGAAAATGTTAGTAGACACAGCAAAATCTTCACTAACAGGAATTCCTGAGCAAATGCAGCAATTTCCACTGAATTGCATCACACACCGGTCCTACATAGATCTAGATGACTTGTCAGCCATTGTCATAGGTCCACCCACAGAGTACAGGGACTCAGGTGTTTTTTCTCACATTCCTTCTTTGACAGACTTGCTCATTACATCAAATTGTACCAGATAAGCTATAACAACTTGATGTCACTTGGTATTAAAAGCCGTGAATCTTTGCTGAAGGGCATGTCTGTGATATCGCATTTTAATATCTCGCTATGACACTAAAGGCCCCGTTTCAGGTGATTTGGCTGCATGTGGTCAGCTCCGACGCCTCTGTTGACATTTGGTGGTAAAACACGTACCTGGAAACATTTTGCGACCGGATGTCCATTACCTGCGAGTTGAGTTATCACTTAATAAGCTGGAAAGCAAAGACTGGACATTTAAACCTGTGAAACTCCTACAGCTGAACGGTGCGCTGACAACCTGTCAGCTGTTGTATGGCTTCTCTGAGATTGTAACATCACTGCTGTGTTTAATTAGGTGGATATAATGCCTCATAAGGCTGTTGTTCTGTGATTGACAGTGACCACAGAGGGTCCAACAGCTTTAAAAAGATTAAGATTAACAATAAATAAAAGAGAAAATCACCACACAGCGTCCTGTAATCCACTTTGTTTAATAAGATCTTGATGAAAACGTTTTTTAAAATTTTTTATTAAGGGTTCTAAAAAACTGTTCATTAAAACTTTAGCTGAAAAAATAAATTCCCATGGAACACTGTTTAATTATCTGCAATAATCCGTCAGCTGCCTGTGTGGGGTCACCTCAGGTCCTACATCGAGGACTGAGCTGCTGTTCAGACTTCCAAACGTGTGCAGATGCAGTTGGTCCAGACCACCTCTGAGGGTGGTTTGAGTGAAAACGTTTTCAATGCACAGTAAGAGAATTTACAGCAGTATTTAGTGCTCTTCGATCTCAATCATAGAGCTAAAGATGGATTGTAGCAATAAATGTGAACAGCCTCTAAATGTTGGTGTAAAATCCACATCGGCACCATCCAATCAGCACAATATTTGACACAGCTTTAACTCAGAGTTATGAAACTTGTGAAACACATTTACCATCTGAAGACCTGCGAAAAAGCCCCATGGACCTATAGTCCAAACCATACAGGAAGTCAGCCATTTTGAATCAAATGTGTTTTTTTTTCTCTTTTTAAGCAGTTGGTACTGGTAGCTCATACAACTTAATTTAATCTACTTAATCCTTTGTTGAAATTGGCCCTTATGACAATTTTTAGTATTATATTTATGATGAAAAAGGATTTTCTGTACTGTACATGGTGAATAATCATCTATCCATTCTTTTTGCTAGTGTTGAAATGTTTAAAAACACATTTATATGAATTACAGAAGAGGAAAGCTTCATTATAAGCTGTTTTTTGTAGAAAATAAAGAAAAGTTGAGTTTTTTATAGTTGTTGTAGGAACCTGGTGGCACCTGCAGTTCCTTTCTGTACCTGAGGCCTCTTCTTATTGGTTAGTTTATCCCTCTAAATCCCTAATAGAATGTTCTCAACTAATAATAACATCCGGAATATAGCTCATTGTTGTTTATTTTAAATAATTGGCTGTTTTTGTCAATCAAAAGGGACAGATAATGGAAAAAGCAAGGGAAAGGTTTATGATTATTTGGATGATAAATGCTGGTGTTTATCACTGCAGAGCTGTGCCTCTGTTAACTGAGGATAACGCTGAGGATGCAAACAATAAAAAAGACATAAAAATGCTTCTGCCTCGTCAGGCTAAAGAGGAGCATAAAATGAAGTCAAACCTAATTATGAGAAGTTATAATTTTTCTTTATAGGCTTGGTGTTTGCTGCTTTGATATTAGAAAAATGATTTTTAATTAATAGTACTTTGACTGATAATAAAAAAGAAGATTGCTGTGTCTGTAATTTAAAACAAAACACAAATTCAGCATAAATCCCAAAGGTATTTTTCTGTTCTGTGAGTTCCTCAGCATAGTTAAATCCACCAGCTTTTTTTGGGGGGGTGGGTATGTAGAACGATGGGTTTGAACCTAGTTAGAGCTGACAGCTTTATTTCAGCTCGCTTATTTCCCGCCTGGCTTAAGAGCATGCTTTTTACATCCCAGCAGTGATGTTTACTGAATGATCATTATTGATTTAGGACACACAGAGGACTGAAGTTCCACTCAGACATGAAGAGCCACGCTTGCTGAAGTAGGAAAAAAAAAAAAGAAAAGAAAGAGCTTTCTGCATCTTTCTGCCAGATCTCCTGGTGAATTAAATCTGTCTCGCTTGTAATGAATTAGTCGAGATCAAATGTGGGCACATGCCTGGATCTGGTGGAGATTTACAGCCATTTCTTGTAAAAATCTGCGTCTTCAAAGAAACCCCACTGACATCCACAAAAATATAACTCTCTCCATACAGACAGTTTCCAATTGCTCCAAAGTGAAAGTTGTTTTATTATTATTATGAACATCTGCTCGAGCATATTATGTTTTCCTCTGAGATTTGTGTGTTGTATTTTAATGTTGCCAACACCATTTTGTGCCTTAGTCTCTTCCTGCAGCTACGTTTTTCTCCCCGGCTTCACTTTCATTTCATCTCAAGGCTCAGAGAGTCAGCTTCCTGTTCTCTTCATATCTAATCTATGATCTGAACAATCTCCATGAATCTATGGAGCCCATATGAGAGTTTTACATATTCAACTTCAAATGCTTTTGACATATGAAAAATAAATCCTGCAGGCAAAATGTTTTTGTTTTTCCCGCTGAATGGGGGCCCCGATCGTTCATTTACATCCCATTTTGTAGCTTTAGGAAAGATTTTTAGAGGCACTTTCTTATCTCGACCTTTGTTCACCTTTTTCGGCGACCAGATCCTGGAGGCGCTGGCACGCAACGACGACCTGCTGGTGCAGATGTGCGGCCGGCTGAGCTCCAGCTGTGACGTGATACCTGAGGAACTACAGGTACGCTTCAGCGCCATGTGCAGCGAGAGGGTGGAGCACATCAACCGGCGCATCACCAACTACAGGAAGGTATGTCTCCGGGGTGGCTTTGATGGGAAACAGAAGGGACATTCATCTGTTGTTCTGAATGAATTTTCCTTCCCACTGAGAGCTGTATTTATATATGTTTGGACAGCCTGTTGTACACACAGCCTTCAAAAAGAAAAAATGTTCAACAAAGCAACATAGTCGGTCAAAATTAGGGTTAAAATTAAGGATAGGACAGAATGTTTTGTTAATTATTCAATTTTAAGTTGAAAATTTGAAAATCCTGTAATAAAGTTACAGCTATAGAGATGTTTGCTGCTGCTTCTGCTGGCCAGGAATCCTTACATTCCTTCATTTTCACAGGTCTAATTGATCAGCATGGATAGAAATGCAGGGCAGCAAAGCTGAGCTCACCCGTGACCATAGTTTCCACTTTAAAATCCTTTCAAAATAAACTACAATGGCACAAAGATGCACCAGTTTGATTTTCTTTATTTTCAGGAGGTGGGTGGGCGGTAGGTGTTTGTATAAAAAAAAAAGCACAACAAATGGAAAAGCACCATTAGGAAACAATTAAGCGTGTCGCTACCAGGTGTCCTGATAAAAGACAAATAAAGACGATTAAAATGAGTGATTCTTTGAATTCACCCCTTTTAATTAGACTTTGAATATTTGAAAATCACTGCCCATCCCTTGTTATTATAGCCAATCAGGACATTTGTAAGCAGATGTGACAGTGATCTGAAAATTTAGTTAGTGTTTATGTTGAATTAACCATAGGTTGAAAATTTATACTAACGCTAACAGCCAAAAGACGCTGACGTCAAGCAAAAGCAGCAAAGCAGAAAATACACGGGTTTACAAAATACCATTTTGTTTTAAGAAACAGAACAACAAAACATGACAACAAACCAAAATATCACTTCTGTAAAGCTTCAGTGTCAGAAAGCAAGAAAACTGTCTTCATATCACCAAGCGTGACTTTTCACAAAACACATTTTGACAACACACATCAGAAAACAATATGAACCACAGTAGCAATATAGAAAACAGTTTTTTTCCAAAGAACTATTAAGCTGAAATGTTTCCCTTAGACTTTCTAACCTGTTGTGCACTTTGCAACGATGTCCTCAAGCTTTGTTTGGAAGTAGGTGACATTTCTGCCCGTTTCATTTACAGAGCCCAAAATGTTTTCATCACTTTTTTTTTTTTTTTTTTCCACCACATCTGCAAGCGTGCACCCATGGGCCATACATGCAAGCGTGCGTAAGAAAGAGGAAAAGATCAGACTTCAGAGGGGGCCTTGGATTAATTACCACTTTCTAAATATCCCTGCATAACAGCCAGGGCTTTCGTTGTGAAAGAGCCCCTTCATGCCGCAGAGCATTCCTCCTCGGACCTCTGGAGAGACAGAAAAGAAGAGGGAGAAGAAATGAAAGCGGAGATTAACATGAAGATATGACAGAAAACGATTAGCAGGAGAGATTTTGACTTCAGAATAAGAGGCCTGAAGGATATGAGACAGATGTCAGGGTGGCTCCTCTCCATTTAGATGCTACATGCCTCATACTCAAGCTAAAAGAGAGAATAAAGGCTCAAAATATAAATCACACAACAGTCTGCTTGTGATACATGCTGATCTATCCAGCTCCCACTATATCACATTTTACTTACAGATTTTGTTGAAGAAAGTTTCCTTGAAACCTTAAATTGGGCAGAATCAAAGGTCCGGGCCATGACTCACTCTGTTGAGCCGCTCTGGAGGATATTTGTCCTTATTATATTGTGTACGCAGGATCCATGTGTGGATCATTTATCTACAGTTTAATTGTAGTGACATGTTTTTCAGCAGAAAACATGTTTGATATTCCTCTGGTAAATATAAATCCACGGTTCCTCTGCAGCAAATTCAAACCATGAAATTGCATTCTGGAAGTCATTGAAGCGACACGTGAAAAGTCACAATTACAACACGATGACACGAGCTGCTGCGCACCACTTCAGCCCGGTTCATATCAGCTGAGACGATGAGGGCTTGTGTTGGGATCTGGGGTTATTCCACATATGTGAGCAATGATAATCCTATTAGCTTGTCTTGAATCTTTGATTCCGTTTAAATATTTGTGCTGCCACACAGGAAAGAGGAATGTTGGACGTGTTTAGAAACGAGTGAATTTTATTTATTTATTTTTCTGGCATGTTGTCATACTTGTACAAGAAAATTGTGTTGACGTATACTTCGTCTTGTGTTCCACTGAGCTCCTTTAAACGTACCACTATGATGCACATCAGCTAAATAATTCAGGTTTTTAAAGCCTGCATGTCCTAAATTATTTTTTGTTCCAAGTTTGAATAATATCACAAACCTACTGTGAACTCACAGCTTTTTTCTTCTAATTTGTAGCACAGTTCTTATAAGCCTAATATATTTTCCACAGTAATGGTATTTTTCTCCTTCTTTGTCTCAGTTTTCTCGGGTCCTGAAGAACAGAGCGTGGCCCACCTTTAAGCAAGCCAAGGCCAAGGTTTCCCCCCTCCACAGCAGCGACTTCTGCCCCACAAACTGCCACATAAACGTGCTGGAGGTGTCCTACCCCAAGACCACCACTTCTCTGGGCAGTGCCTTCGGTGTGCAGCTGGACAGCAGGAAAAACACTCTGGAGAAGAACCGGAGCAGCATTGTGGAGAACGGTGAGAACGGCGCAGAATCGGGTTCGCATGTTTATCAAGCTTCACAGCTCAGGAGCTTTACTGACGACATGGGTTTATGTCCAGGTAAGCTGAGCCCCATGGTGAATGTCCAGCACACCATCACAACCATGGCTGCACCTTCTGGTCACAGTCTGGGCCGGACCGAGGGACACGGGCTTCGGTTCCTGCTCAGGGAAGAGGACCTGCTCACCCTGGATGCATATCAGAAACTTCTTTATAAACTCACCGCTGCTGTTAAGGAGATGGAAACACATGGTGCCCACATTCCCGAGTGAGTAGCTTTAAATGTTTGTAAACTCTGCACACTTTAACTGTACATTATCTAGGGATGCTCGGCTGATAACCAGCTCAACTCCGTCACCAGTCAATCTAACACTCAATCTGATTTCTCTTTAACGCTGGTGTCTGAATGCATCATAGCTATAAGTGCTTATGGCCGCCACAGCTAACAAAACACAAAAAGGTTGTAATGGCAATTATGTTTTGGCTCACCTTTCATGGCAGCAGGCCATAATAAAAGTCTTCAGAATTAGTTTATTTTATTCTCTAACCCTGCAGCACAGATGAAATTTATTGCAAGACAGTTAAGATGGTATTTAAGATATTTTCCGTCTCCAACTTTCCCATTTTTTGCAAATGATTGTAACACACCGAATCCTAAAGTCTAAGCTTTAAGACTTGATTCTGCCACAAAATCAAGAAAGATGGAGAATGGAGGACCCAAACGCAGGCATACATGTAGGCAGGCTGATGTTTAAAATTAAAAGTTTAATTAAATAAAAAATGGGGAATAAAAAAAGAAAGGCACAACCTTGCAAAAGTGAGAAAAACACAACCATATGAAGACAATAAAAATTATTCGACAAGGGCTATGTATAGTGAGGAAGATAACGACTAACTGGATACAGCTGGGAGAAGTACAAATCAAGACCAGGTGTGTCAGAGAAGCAGGAACTCAAGACAGGCAAGTGAACAGATTTTACAAAATAAAACAGGAAGTAGCAGTGGCAATGCAAAACAGAACTAATTACCAACAAGAAAGCAAAACAAACACAATCCTGAGTTTATCCTAGAACTCTTACAAACCATAAAATAACATTCACTTGACATACTTTTTTTTTAAATTTTAGATAATTTTTACGGGAACAGAACTTGTCAATAAACATATTTATTAAAGGTAGATTGTTTCTTCTGCTGCAACCTGATAGGTCAATGTCCTGCTTCTGTTCATGGTTGAGAATACATTTCGGTCATTACTCTTAACACCTGTCCAGGCAAGCTATGATAGACAGATGGTGAAGGAAAAGCAAAACTAACAGAGACGTTATTGCTCCACCTTTTAAAACATGCGCTCTTGCTTCATTTTCGTTCAGGATTTCAAACTTGGCAGGGCGCGTATAAGGTCTGAATCGGTGCTTTCTGCTGGGTCACTCTGTATTCAGCGCGGTTTTCTGTCTTTGGCACGACTGCGAGGTTCATTGTTCGGCAGCACACGAGACGCCGGAAAGCAAAGAAGGAAAAATGCTGCTTCGGTCCTCGCCCCCCCCCTGTCCCCACCGGACAGGAAGTAAAATCTCAATGAAGATGGGTGTGAAATGAAGCCAGGTGCCCGTCTGGAAAAGCCACTGATAAACGTTTCCACTTCACTAACGCAGACGTTAAGCAGTAGTTGATCATTTTTCGGAGACAGCTCACTGATTACTGTATTTGTTATGAATCTTTAGATAATCTTTCGCCTGAGTTATTCATTGATAGTCTCTTCTTAAATCAGAACGTGACATTAGACGTCACTAGATGGAGCGGAGCTGTCACCTCACCATAGTAATGATGAGATGAGTCCACAGCGGCGCTGGTAATGACTGAGTCAGGACAGAGTCTGTCATGCTCCTGTCACTGCCAATTAGCTCGCTGGCATCCTTGCACCCTGGAACAGTCCAAGGCACATCTAGTGAGGCGATAATGACCTTTACCATGAGCTGTCTGTTCAAACATGCAGACTTCAGACAAGGAGCTTGTTAAGGGTAGGAGTGTGTGAGGGTCTCAGCACGGAAACTAATTTGGTCCGTTTCTAGTAGCTGGCTGGATGCATCCATTTGACCTCTGTGGGAGTGTTGAGCCTTCCTTAGCGCTTCATTAAATTAGTTTGCATTTTAGACGGTTCATAGGCTGTGCAGGGGTCATTACTACGACTACATGTACTCTGCCCCTTTCTCTGAAAGATCTTTCTTTAAAAACCCAGCTTTTTTTTTTTTACTGGCTTTCATTTACTATATTGTACAGTACTTACTCAGCCGTCCACATACATAAACAAGCTTTCCTTTTTGCTGTTTTCGATGTAAATGGCTTAAATGGGTAGTTCTGATGAGCTAACGGCTTGTCCGAGTGGAGCCAAGAACAAAGTGGACTGCTGCTGTTTTTAAACAACTCCAGTCTCAAAGCCATTCGTATGCGCGTGGTTTATAAAACCTCCACGTGTCCATCAATTTCACGTCACAAAATATTCACACAGAACTCGACAGTGGGTGCAGATGAATGTCAGGTGTGTGTGTGACCAGACGAACAGGGAGGCAGAGGAAAAACACAGGCTGGGAACAAGGAAGCTAAAACATATCTAAGCTTAAACATCGTGGCAGCAATAAAAATGATACAGACTTTGTTCACACTGCAGGTAAAAGTGTCCTAAATGCAATCTGTTTGTCCAAACTGAGGTCATTCAAAGAGCAGGTAAGATAATAAGTGTTTGTAACCGTCCCTCAGACTCCCACTTGAAAAGATAAGAACTTTCCCTTGAAAAACTTCACATTTTACTAAAAGGAAACGTGCCGTATTTAACGCAGATTAGGAACACCCCTCTTATAATTTTAGGAGACAAAAAACTGACATAGTTTAAAGATATGTAATTGCTTGGCCGTGTATTTGAGGAATCTATTTTGAGGCAGTGACCTTTGAACTTTTGTTTTTGTGTCTCGGAGAAAGGGTCACAGCTGCGAGAGGACAAACCCTGCTTCACATTCTCCTCCCTTCCTGAATTAAAAAAGAACTAATCCCTCTGCTTTGCCCTCCCATTTTCATGCGTTTTGTTTTAGTTTGCACACTTAGAAAGTAGCTGTCAGATTTAAAGCTCTGGAGTGTTTGGACTTTTTCTAACTATAAATTACAGAGAGCCGCAAAGATCCTTCCTTTGAATTGCTAATGGAAAGCTTAGTAATGCAGGATCACTTTTAAATGTTTTCTAAGAGTTGGTTAAAAAAATACCTTGTGAGAGATGAATACATTTTTATACTTTGTTCTGTTAAGCAGTCGTGTTCTTTGGCCTCGTCTCATTGGCATGTTTTTAGGTTTTCCTGTGTTTCAGTCTTCGGCTCACCTTCTCTGATGCGGCGATTATTATTCTGCCGTACTTCCTCCCAGTTTGAGCCCAAAAGGCCCCAGACTGAGTTCACGTCTTTATTACCCAGTGACCAATCAAAGAGCCAGGAGGCCTTCTCCATGGCGATGGAATGCCGCTCGGCTTTGGAGGGGCATTGTGGTGGTTCCTCAACCATAATGAGGGCAACTTGCTGCCTTGTCAGCCTGCGAATGGGTGGAAAGCAGGTCAGTGGGGAATGAGAAACAGTTTAGAGGATTCAAAACGAGACACATTTGGCCAGCGCGAGGAAGACATGTTCATTTTGATGCAAGGCAGAGCAACGTAGCCCCCCTCTGCTGTTTCCACTTTGTATCGGAGGTCGACGTCATGGAAAATGTAAGCCGATTCAAATTCAAATGAGTCTGAAATATAAACAGACATTGCGTGTCAGAGTGCGTGTGTTTGTGGGAGATCAAAAAAAAGTACAAGCCCAGCATTTATTAGGATATGGCTTTAAACACCACCATGTGTTGCTGCAACTGTGAAAATATCCTGTCCATCCTGTTCCTGCTCCTCTGATAGACATCTAGCAGAATCTCTAAGACAGTGGCCGTACAGAGAGGGGGAACTGATCTCTGCAGCATGTAGCAGCATGTTGACACAGCTGCACCCAGCTCCACGTTTGAACCTTTAAATATAATGAGGACCTCTGACCACCTGAAGGAAAACACAAACATGTAGGGGTTTTGTTTGGCCTTCACAGTTGGCTATCGGAGCCCCCCCGACACGTACACGAGCTCACGTGTGTACTGTACATACTGTATCTGCGCTCCTCAGAAACATGTAAGACCTTCTTGTCTGATCAAACATGCTCCTTTGTCCTCTTCCCTTCCCCACCAGCCTCATATCCCACATCACGTACCCTCCAGCGTCGGAGGTGGGGAACCTGGAGAGCTACATTTCTGCAGAAAGCGAGGGGGAGAGAGGTGAGCGGAATGGGAAGAAGGTGTGTTTCAATGTGGCGGGAGACGAGCAGGAGGACTCTGGACATGACACGATCAGCAACAGAGACTCATACAGGTAAAACCAACGTGAGAACGAGCCACCTCAGCACTGCGTACTATTCCAGCTTTGAAGCATTCATTAAACAAATGCATATGCTAAAGTTCTTTCTGTGTTGAAAAGTTACAAAGTTATATCCGTTTTGGTCAAATCTTGAAAATAACGCTTCACATGATCTCACATAAAACTGCAAAATTTTGCTTGAGCTGTTAGTGCTCAGAGTATTTGATGGGGATGACTCTCAGCTACGACCATGCCAAATTTTAACTCATTATCTCTAAAAATGACTGAATTATAGCCATTTTGGTGCTTTCTGAGGTTGATTAGCTGTGGCAGCCATCTCGAATTGAGTTAAATCATTTGTGCATGTAAAACCAATCATTGCGTTCTGAGATTTTCATTATTAACTGTGTCCATGGGTTCGTGAGATATTTTGCTAACAGGCAAATAGACAAACGAACACCTGGACATGGGCAATTAAATATTAAAACAACAGACAGAAGAGATGAGCAATAAATAAACAAATAAAATATTAGTTTTCCTATGCGCTTTAAGATAACTTTAGATGTATTTCCTCTTTAAGTGTCTTCTGTTTTCTGCTCAGCGACTGTAACAGCAACAGAAACTCCATCGCCTCCTTCACCAGCATCTGCAGCAGTCACTGCAGCTCCTACGTTCACAGCGACGACATGGACTCAGGTGCTCAAATACGACACAGTGGACACAAACCTTCACATTCAGAGATAAATGTGGATCAAACAGGACAGCGTCGTATTTTCTGTGTCACGTTTAAATGGATGACTGGACATAGTCGAACACTGATACTATGTTTTCCATTTTCAGACCCAAAACATTGTGTTAATTCATTGGGAAATATATATTTTTCTGTTTTAAATTCACCTCCAAACATCTATGTCTGTTTTTCTTTACACTGAAACAAGAGGATTTGCTCTCAGTTTGCTTTCTGCATGTGTGCAGTTAATAATGACAAGTTTTATTTGCATTTCTGCAGGAGATGAGATGCCCTCTAGTGTGTGGCTGTCCCATGACAAGCAGAAGAAACTTCACAGCTTTCTCGAGCATCTCTTTAGCCAGGTGAGTCAATTTATCACCCTGACATGTGGTGATTTGATTTTCTTTTTCTGGAATATTACTCACATCTATTTTATCTTTGAGAAAATGTATTCATGTCCTGAGGAATAAATGTGCTGTTGTCATTACACTAAAGGTGCGACTTACTGATTACCTAAATACCTACGATGTTTTAGGTCAACTGTTATCATTTCTGTTGTGGGTAATGTTTTTCTTTTAAAGGTCAACTGTTTATTGAAACCTTTGTGTAAAATATAAGCTGTAATATAATTTTCTTTCCAGCTAGAAAAGGGCAAATTGGGACAGGTTTGAGTTTGATAATGTTTCTACTGTCCCTGACCAGATCTATACACACATGTGTTTGTTTTTATGTGTCCACGAGGACAATCAGGTGACTTAATGGATTGTTTTTGCCTCTTAACCAAATTTTAAGCATCGAGACTAGAAGCCAAACCCTAAACCACGTCTTAACGGGGTAGTTTGCATGTTTTATTGTGGGGTTCTGTAACTTACTCTGGGAGTAAATGGCATCTGGAAGAAAGAAGTTCTTATGAGAGCGACTCCAGTCTGAAATCTTTCGCAACATTCACATGAATACTGCTTTATTGATTTTGACACTTTCTGTTTAACTGGCAAAGTCTTCAAATTTATTAAACACCATCTTCTACCATCTAATACGAAAGTGACGGTGGTGTAAAAGTGTGTAAAGGGGCATTCGAATGAAAGTCTGTCTCATTTTTGAGCTCAAAGTGTCTTAAAAGGACAGAAATCTGTTTTGGAACTACTGTTAACTTGACCCCCCCTCTGAGAAAACCTCTTTCTGATATTTTAAACTGGTAATGCTTTCTACTGCAGGTAAGATACTGACTGTTGACAACAACTCCACAGAACACTGCTTTAGTTTAAGTACCTGTAAGTTGTTACCCTGTTATGTTTTGGACCTCATCATGAATAAAAACAAACTCACACACACATGCTTACACACTGCAAGGAGCTCCATGAAAATGTTTCTATCAGCAGTTAAAAAAAAAAAGAACAAGCTTAAAAAAAAACAACTAAACTTTGCTGTCTCTGCACTTTTTGTTTTGTCATTTGTTTTATTGTCGAGCAGTTTCCCCGGCTTTGTTTACACATCGCATAACAAACTGTGTTCGCTCGGGTTCTGTGAGGTGGTTTGTGTGTGTGTGTGTGTGTGTGTGTGTTAGACTGAGCAGGAGAAAGCAGGTGTTGGTTATGCACGGGGAGCACGTTTTTGCTTCCCTGCACATATTTTCAATCGTGGCCCAGCGGGAGGCTGTATCATGTGTACCAAGTTGACCCGCGTGCTTTCTTCAGGTGGATTCAATCAGCAGCATGCTGAGAGGAGCCGTGGTGGCTCGGGCGTTTGAACAGACCAAGTGTTTCATGCCTGGAAGAGGAATACAAGGTAAAAAAAAAAAACCAAAAAAACAAGACATTAGTCAATTAGTATTTCTTAAAATCTCTGTTTTATATAACAGAAGTGTTTATTTTGATGTATAAGTTGTCAGTTTAAAACATTTTCTGTATTATTGATAATTCCTGGCAGAGTTAGTCCTGATTTGAGGCTAAGTGGGAAAAAAAAAGATATGAAAGACTCTTTTGTTCAATATTGACATAAAACAGAGCAGGCGATGAACGCAAAGGGGCTGCGACTTCCTATTGCATAATGTGATGGTAGACACATGAGGGGAAATTATTGTGGGTGGGGTCCAAAAGTATTCCCAGCATTTTCTTCTCTCCCTGCGCTCCTCTTCAGTATTCCTACTTTTCCCCCCTTTATGCCGTTTCTATTTTTAGTGGTGAAACAGCACACGATTGCTCGTCTTCACTTTAAAGCGTTTGTTTTATTTATTAGTCAATGAAAACGGTGACCCTGTGAAAGCTCTAGTCATGATTTGCCTCATGTCCTCATTTTCACCTCGGTGTTTTATCTTTGCCTCCCGTTGGATCGTATGTCTTATGAGGAAATTTAGGAATGTGGCTGAGACTGGCTGAAAAATATTCTTACTTCCTGCTACCAAGGCTGACAAAGTGTGGCACTTAATTCAGAGGACTCGACCCATTTCTTGGATAAAAAAAAGAACTGTCTTCAAAAGTGGCATGTGGAAGCAAATATGCTTCCCAGAACATAATTTATCTCCCAAATTTCCCTGTTTTGTGTTGGTCTTTATCATACTGTAAGAAACTCACTCACATTTAAGCCTTTGTGCCCTTGAGGGTGATGTTAAAGCTGAGTGGTGTGCACTTTAAGCAAAACAGCAGATTACCCCGTCATTCTGGATGTTTTGATAATTCAAGCCTCCAGACAGCCCGACCCATTTGGCACACAGACTCCTCTCTCATCTCCAGCTGTCCTCAAGTGAGCGCGGATACGCTTGAACTGAAAATAGGCCCGCTCGTGTTTGTGCGCCTTCAGGAGGCACGTAGGGCCTTGATCATTGCCGATCCATCTCATCTTCAGAAATGCGTGTGCTTGATAACAGAGCGAATGGGATTATCTAACAAGCAGAGCGTTCCTTCATCTGATCTCACACTCTGTTGCTCCTCGCGCACGTACCCCCCCCGTTTAATCTTTGGATCACAGATCTGTTCTACTTCAAGTTAAAGTTTATTATAAGTCTGTTTCTGCTGCTTTGAGAGCGATTACATAAGGCCGAGAGGTTTTTCCACTCATGTATCATCCCTGTAAAAACAAACAAGCCGTAAATAATGTAACTGTAACAGGTCTACTATTGGTATTCTGCTCGTAAAACAAAAGGAAATTCATATTTGGCTCAAGAGATAGTTTGACAGAGACTGCATTAAAAATAAAAAAAAGCAAGATGCAGTTAAGTAGACGAATGGACAAACAAGCAAGACAATCAAACAGTTAAAGTTTGCATATCTGAGAAATTAAAATGCTATTAAACCATGAGGGGTTAGGACTTCTTTAAAAATCCACCAAAATGTTTCATTCCTGATTTGTTAATTAGTTTAGCAACTTTTAGTCTCATTAATTCTGTGCTAGATTTAGAGCAACTGGCTTTTAACAGAATGTGTCATGGTTGGTGGTTTTTTTGTGTTATTTTGTCATTTGTGTTGATTTCTGCTCTGATGTTTCTTTGTATTTCAGAGTGTTTCGGCTATTTTTGTAGTCCTCCCATCTGATCTACATGAAATCACCTCCATCCAGTTGAGCTAACGAGTTATGTGTGTGTGTGTGTGTGTGTGTGTGTCAGAGTTCCAGCAGGAGATGGAGCCCAGGGTCAACTGCACCAAAAGGTTGCGCCTCCACATCAAACAGGATCCGTGGAATCTCCCCAACAGCGTTCAGGCGCTCACACAAACCATTTCTAAATACGTTGAAGGTCAGTGTGCACCTTTACTGCTTTAAAGTTTAGGATATACACACACAGTCGGTTTGAAATCCACAATGTTCGAACCCTGAAGCTTCTTCACTCGGTGAAGAAGTACCTGAAATACCTGATGTTGGATGAAATGTACTTTAATCTTCTAGTTTTTCCACTGCAGCCCTTCCCATTCATTAAATGAAACACCAGACTGCTTGACTAAGTAACCACTTAGCTCTCTTTAAAATGTAACCAAAAACCATTCTGAGACTCATAAATTGGGCCCTCAGAGCTGGGGCTATAAACTAGCAAATAGCTAAAAAGCTCCTTTATTTTTGTCTGCTGAGGCATTTTTTACTGCCAGCAGGAGTGTGTGTTTTTGTGTTTGTTGACACGCTGAGCTCACACAGACAAACTACCAAACACACGGCGTTAAACAAATGGAAACTAAAATCAGCCACTTGAAAAGGTGAGCTGCTGGTCACAACAGAGAGAAATACAAATAAACAGAGTTAATATTAACGTGCAGCTCGCTGCTTTTTCTCTGCGCCTCATCAGAACGGTGCTTTCATGCAGTTCTGCCTTCCTGCTTTGTAACCCAGAGCTATGACATAAACAAATATGGATTTACGCTGTTATCTTCGCCCGCTCCTGGTTTCTCTGGTGTGGGATTTTTTTTGAGTGTGAAAATAAACAGAAGTGGAGCAGGAATAACGTTATGCAGCGTTATCCTGTGTATGACATTAAGAGGTTAATCGTGCAATTTGAATTATACTAATAAAGCTGAAGGAAGCGACTTTATGTCACTTGAAATGAAGCGCTTCACATATCCACTGAGTTTTCTTATTTATTTGTTGCTTTCAGAGGTGAAGACACGTCTGCTCCTGGTGCTACTGCAGTACACAGGTCTGTTTTACCAATCTTCTTACTCACACAGAAAACAATAAAAGCTGAATTTTTAAAATTCGCATTATTCTTTTTGCACACTGGAGGAAAAACTCTGTGGACTTAAATATTAGCTCCATTTAAAAGAGATTGGGGGAAAAAAGAGAATTTGTCAGTTTGTTTTCTTTCAAAAATATGAAGCACTGATTCCATCATGATTACTTCTATGCTTTTATTGCACACAATACTTACCTAAAGCGAAGATAACACACACAGTAAAGTAACACAGATATTCCCAGTTTAGGAGTTTTAGTTTTTAGCATCCTTACATGAGCTGTTTGTAGAATGTGTCATATTTTATTGGGAGCCCCTGAACAATAGATAGAAAAGATGTTTACATTAGATGGGGTCTAACCCTCAGTAATGACATTACAAGCATTAAAACACTGAACTGAATATACAAACTTACTTACTTACTTACTTTACTTCCACGACTCCAAACTGATGTCTGGGGTAACGGTGTCAGAAAGTTTGCGTGTTTTTCTTTTGAGCAGATTAATACATTTTTTCGGAGCTTTTCAAGAAGTCATTTGTTAACTCGGTGCTGAACTTTCAGAAAGGCCCGTTTCTCAAGAAAATTTGGCAGCTAATTATTTTTGCTTGAGTACACCTCTCGTTTCCTTTCACTTTCCTCTGATGCATTATTTAATCCCCAACTCATTTGAAAGGAGGTGCACGAGCCTTTTGGTCACCTCACTGAGACTCGAACCTAAAGAAGTCTGATTAATTATCAGAACGTACTCTCCTCAGCACCTCTCCTTCTCGTAATCTTTGCTCTTATTACTTTATATCTTAATTGTTAATGTGCTGGAATTGAAAACTGTTCTTTTCATTTCCCCCTCATCTTTTTATCTTTATCTCACATGTGCTTTTGTTTTCATGTCCAGACTCAGAGATCCAGTTACGTCGAGATATGGTCTTCTGTCAGTCTTTAGTTGCAGCTGTGTGCGCTTTCTCCGAGCACCTGCTGGCTGTCCTCAACCAGGTAAGTGATCTAAACATCTGGTTTTACAATTACACACGACAATAAGAGGCCTGGCATGCCTTCAGTGAATGCATCGTGCCTTTTTCGTGCCAGAGTTTTTGAACTGAAACTCTTTTCTTGTGACCTTTCCCTGTCAGTTCCACAACGCAGGACAGGAGCTGGACCAGGACTTTCCGGACTCTCAGGAACTTCAGGAAGCCCAGGAAGCCAGCCACCGGTGGCTGGAGCAGATCGAGAGTGCTGGCTTACTGTTTCACTTCCAGTCCCTCCTCTCCCCCAATCTGGTGAGCAGCAGCTCAGTTTCTGTAAACAGACACTTTGAAATAATGATAATATATGGTTCATAGTTGTGCTTCACACACCATAAGATGCTGAATTCTCATGTTCTGAATAGACACGACAGCGAACAGCAGCACTGCAAATACGATGGAACTTTCCATTTATGTGTTTTTGGGGTTTCAAATGGACCTAATTACCAGTCATGACGCCGCCAGCAGGCTACGAGGTGGATGCCCCGAACGATTACCAGTGAATGTGCTGAGTTTGATACACAGCCTGCCCGCAGTGACTGTGTAAAAGTCTGAATCGTTGAGGTGCACCGCTGAGTCACAGAGCCAAATCCCACGGCTCTGTTGTCGAGTCAGACACGTGTTCTCCATCTTCTGTAAAGCCAGTGTGGTGTAGAATCAGCTCAAAAATGCACAAAGATAGATTTAAAGGTCCCCTAAAACAGGAATAAAGATCTGCATCAAAAGGCCTTTTTACAATTTCAAATAAAGGTGCAAGAAAGGAACTAAAGTGATGAAAGATTAAGTTACTGTGAATTCATGTACCTAGTTTTTCATTTAACATTTTGCCAGTAATTCCATCTAATTAATAAGGCATGGATGAAATGCATGGTTCGGTAACAGATTATCTCATTCTGCTGTTATTGACTGTCACTCGTTCACCAAACATTTCCTGTTCTACTGTCGCCGTGGAGCAAAATCTCCAAAGCCACAGGCGACTCCAATAAATTCTCCCCGCGATCCTTTTAAGCCTCTTCATGAACGGCAGTGCGTTTTGTTTGTGTACATTGAATACTGTCTGGTGTCGGTGGGGAACGTGTTTCTGTGAATTCCTTTGAAACAAACTTGCCCACATAAACACAAAGCATCGCTTGGCAGGACAGGGGGGGGTATCCCCTCTTGTCACATGTTGTGCCATCGCAGATGTGCCTTTAGAGAAAGGCCCCTAATCCTCTTCCACGGCTGCTCCGTTCTGCTCTCTTGACGGGGACGGAAAGCGAGAAAGAGAGAGAAAAATAACAGGAAGGGGAAGGCGGGTAACAGACGAGCAAAGAGCATCCCAATCCAAACTAGAGAGACTGTTTTCTGGGAAAATACAGAGTGAACGCTGGGTGCTGAATGACTCTGCTGAAGCAGATGAAGCTGAATTGTCAAAGCGAAAAGTGGCAAAAGGCTAGCTAAGAGCTAAATATAGCATAAAAAGACAAAAATACAGCAAGTCTGCTGATGCAAATTTCAAAACAAACAATGGTTTTGAAGGAATTGAAGAGCTCTGAATGCATTTCTGTTGGGAAAATATTTGTAAATAAGTATAAAACGGTATAATTACTAAAAACACAAGTCATAGCATTCACTTCCTGAATGAGCTGAACGTTTTGAGTAATGAATAGGGAACAATAGCACAAGGTATGCAGAAGTATTTCGATTGAAAAATGAAAACAGAATCAGCATTCTCTCAAACATATAACGCCTTTTTGCTGCGACTGTGCCAGCCCGTTTTTGGTCGGCGGGTGGAAGTTCGAAAAAGCCAAAAAACGTATGGACGCTCGGACACAAGTGTAAACAAACGTAAACAAGCTAAACCAAACATGGAGGCAGATAAAGCTGTGTGTGTAAACACAATGGTAGGCATGTAGACACAGGCAGACTCCCTGGCAGTCATTAAAAATTACTGACTTCTCCTGTCTAATACAGATGTTATATGTTGAAGTAAATTAGCTCAAGCACTGTACTGTACGTCTGTTCTATTCTGCTCCAACATACTTATGTCGCTGTTAATATTAGTGTCTAATCAGAGCTAATAAAATGAGATCTACAGTAAGAAGACAGAACTAAACCTGCCTGGTTATAGATAGAAGAGCAAGCATGAAGCCACTCTAACAAAGATTTAATATACCACTTTTCAGAAGATTTAAAAAAAAAAAAGTTTTGTTTTGGTTGTCATTTTTGAGTCTGCAATAATTTCACACATCCAAATATCAGCTGTCAGCCACAAAAAAGGATGTGTTGCTTCCTCAAAGCGTCCTAGATGAACCCAATATGTCTAAGAGTTAAAAACACTCATTTCTGTTTAGACTGAGAAGTTTTCTTTATTAATTTTGGTGGTTGTAGTCTTGGGTGTACCCCACCTCTTATCTGACCTCACATTGCCTCTTGTATGTGTGCATGGGTGCTTCAAGTAACAAAAAAAAAAAACAAAAAAGGGGGTTTTAATGTTTGCTGTTTCCCTCAGACTGATGAGCAGGCCATGCTGGAGGACACTCAGGTGGCTCTGATAGATCTGGAGAAAGTCACTTTGTACTTCCAGCAATTTGAAGGAGAACCACATGTTGCCAGTACGTACTCTAAATCTCTTACCTTGGCTTTATCGTCGCCTGCCGCCGTGAAAGGTGGAGATATAACAGTTGTGATGATGATAATGATGATGATGATAATAATTTATTTCAGACAAACCTTTCACCGATAGTGTAATATAAACACATAGTACATTGTAACTTTCTTGAAGACACTTCACATCGGTGATTATGAGTCTGAAAAGGAGTATGAAGAAGTTGTAATTGTGTGCATTTTCCTGAACCTTTTGTTTTAAAAATGAAAACATTTCTTTCGTAACTTTAAACTTGAGAACATTTAGGCACAGAGTGAACCCCTGTTATTTATTTCTATTACTTCTCCGGCAGATATGCCCATTTCATACCAGGTGGAGGGCACTCGCCAAGCCTTGAAGGTCTGCTTCTTCCTTGAGAGCTCCTTCTTCAGCCTGCTGCCTTACAGGCTGAAAAATGGAGGAGGCGTCAAACTCTACCCTGTACTCTTTACACAAGGTGTGAGATCAGGAGCTGTATGTCTGATGGAAGATTAAAGACACTTTACTGTTGATCTTTGACTCAGTGCTTTGATTCCTCTTCAGCACTGGAGAGTATGGAGGGCTACTACTACAGAGACAACGTGTCCGTGGAGGAATACCAGGCCCAAATTAACGCTGCTTCACTGGAGAAGGTCAAACAGTACAACAAGAGGCTGAGGTACAGTGTGTGACACACCCACACACACCCACACACACACAGAGATTTGTATTTCTTTGCTAATCTCAAGTGATGTAGCAGACTTTTTTTTTTTTGATCTAATATAAATCAAGATGTCCTTCTCGACACTAAGCGGCGCCTCAAGGTGATTGGCTGGGAGGCGCGCGGCCGGTGCCGTTTTGTGATTGGTTGTAAACACGCACGCAGCAGGGGGAGGCGCTGATTGGATGCGAGCGCTCAGCATGTTACCAGGTTTGACGCAGAGCCTCGGTGCAGCTGCTGCACTCAGATACTTTACACCCCGTCGCTTTTCTGCACACCCGAGACACCCCCCCCCCTCCTCTTCCTCCTCCCCCCCGCGAGCGGCCAGGTGTGGGGAACTTAATGAAGCGGAAACACGTGTAAGGAAGAACTTCAGTTTATTTAACGCTCTGACTTTATTAGATGGGAAATTGTTCTCCAATTAAAGCCGCTTCGTGTGGAAGGACAAGTTAGAGCAGTGAAGAGAGCGACTGGTGCCAGCGCCAGCGGAGAGCTGTGCTCTCTGAAGGATCACGTGGGAGTCGAAAATAGAAGAATTTTGACATTTTCTGAGGTCTCGTTTTTATTTCATTGAGTTTTTTGTTGAGATCATTATCTAAAAATTGCTATCACTCACCACTAAAAGGTGAAAATAAGCAATGATGTTTTTGCCTATGTTTGTTTTGTGCCCTGTCTGTTAGCAAAATATCTCATGAACCACTGGATGAATTTTAATGAAACTCTCAGAACGTAATCATTGTATTGACAGCTATAACTCATTAGCTTTTGGAGTCAACTTGATTCAAGATGGCCGACAGAGCCAAATGATCTACACAGCACAAAAAGGACTATAACTCAGTCAATTTTACAGATTTTGAGCTTAAATTTGATTTGGTAACAGGTGAGACTGATCCCCAACAGATATTCTGAGTGCTAAAAGATCTGCAAATTTGTTTGTTTAAAACTTTGCCAAAAACTATTTGGAGTTAATGCTTTGTATCTGTTAGCAAAATATCTCATGAACTACCAGACAGGGTTTAATGAAGCTTTATGAAAGTAATCAATGGATGTACATCTACAACTTGTTAACTTTTGGAGTCAATCCGATACAAGATGGGTGCCACAGCTAATTGACATAATCAAACACAAAAATGTCCAACTTAGTCACTTTTACAGATATTGAGCTATAATTTGGTGCGGTTCTGTTCCGTTTCACCTGTACAGACAAAAACAAACAAGAACACTAATTGATTTGGCGTCAAGGGCTCCGACGGTAAACAGGAGCAGATGGGCTCTGATGAGAGCGAAGTATTGTCAGGCTGCTGCTTTGGGAGGCTTTAGCGGTGCGAGGTGAGAATGCAGAGCGTGCTTTGGAGGAGCTGCTTTTTCAGAAACTGCTGCCGCAGCACAACCACAGCTGATTCGCGCTCGCTCTCCGGGCTGCGAAGACGCCCTCAGGTCTCACACTGCGCAAATATTGTAGTACGGCAGAGAGACTCAGCGGTGGTTAGACCTACATACATCCGCGCTAAAAGAACGAGCCAGCATGCGGGAAGGAGTCTCCATTTTTCAAAGCAACTAAAGTGCAAGTCAGATAGATGTATTTTGCTCATTCTGGTGTTTGAGTCAGATTTTCTGACAACACTTAGCTGTAGTTTTAGCTCAAGGTGGTTGAAGTTAAGGATCAAACTGAAAGCGGCATAAATTTTTTGATGGGGGTTCTGTGGTTTAATACGGTTTAGGATAAAAAGGTCAAGTTTTATTGGCTGCGCATCATTTGCAGCCTGGCTGACAAAGCAGCTAGCCGGGTGGGCGGAGCTTGCACTCCGTCAACCGCTCGGATCCAATGGCTAAACCGGCTTATGCTCCCTCAGACCACGTGACAGAGTTTTTGTTTTAAACATGGTCAAATAAATCTTCTCCTCTGGTTTTCAGCAGTCACTGGCCTCCCTCTCCGTGTAACAGGACCAGCGGTTTTCTTTCGCCGGCTGCCATCTGCCTTTCGGCTGACCACAGACCAGACTGTGATGTCACTTCGCTCTCCATCGCCGCGCTCCGACCTCAGACACCTCGTTATGCTTGGAGCCGGGCCACAGCACTGTTGGGTTAAACCAACAGTGTGGGTCAGAGCCAGAGGCTGACTGACAGACAGAAACATTACTGAACTGCATGAACTGCTGGCTTGTGTTCGATGCACACGAGTGTCTGAGACCCACGGGGTACAGGAGACATGTTAGCATTTATTATAACGATTAAAAACGAGTTTTTCCAAACTTTAGCTCAGTCTGTAAAATTGAGATGGCTTAGCTGTGGCGGCCATCTTGAAGATGCGCATCTAATGATTACTTTCTGAAAGTTTCATTAACATCTGTCCATTAGCTCACAAGTTATTTTGCTAACAGACAGACTGGACTCCAACAGTTAATGCCAATGTTTTGAAGAAAGATCTTGCCCAATAAATTAATCCTGAAAGTATGAGCTGTAGATGTCTCTCAGCTACTACCTCACCAAATTTCAGCACGATGTCTGTAAAATTACCAGCATTAGAGTCATTGGTGTGTGTGCTAACGTTGATTAGCTATGGTGGCCATCTTTAATTGTGTTGACTCGTGTTGTCAGGCGGCTCATGAGAAATTTTGCTAGACAGACAAATGAGCACATGCACACTCATGCATGCATAGGCAATTACATGATCACCCGTTTTTATTTGCGTTAGTGAATAATTAAAATAACCCATTTTTGAGTAAAAACGTCCAAGAGTACAGACTTTTCTCTCCTTTTCTGTAGTTGTTGTTGGTGTGAGAAATCTGAAAACTTTGAGAACTAGAGCAGAATGCATCTTTTACCTTTTGGATGCATTTTTTGGGGTTTCGAGGAGTGGGGGGGCGGATCATGTGTCGAGGAGCGTTTGGAGCCAGCAGGCCAGAGCAGAAAAAGGAGAACCAGAGCAACCTGCAGATGTTTAATTCAGCGAGAAAGAGACAGATTGTTGCAGGCCCTTTTAGCTCGTCACATTTTGCTTGTGTTGACGGGACTTTTCAGCAGGGCGTTTGGGTTTTTCCTCTCTCGCACGCTCACTCGCAATTGATTGACCAGCCGCCGCCTCAGAGGGTGGAGGTAGTACGCTGATGAACTGCATGTGCGTCGTGTTTTAATGTTTTTATAGGGACCGGCAAGAGTTAGCAGGCAGGTTTCGACGTATATATTTCATTTGATCTCAAGGCTGTTGTGAAACTTTTATTCGGATGCTAAAAATCCTTGAATTATTTGGACCATAAAACACCTCACAGTCTGATAAATGGTGTATGATGATATGGTGGCTGAAAGATGAACAATAAACCCAGTCCTGCAGCACTGTCCAGATATTAATATGAATTATTACTACAGGCTTTTGGATTTCACGGTTTGTTAGTCTTCTGTCACCAACACCCACCTCAGCCTCTAAGTCACTCGCTTTTAGCTTTTGCTCCTCCACGTGCTAAGGAGAAACAGTAAATATTCAGCTGCAGCATAACAACAATACTGGATGCTTTTTAGAGGTTGATTCATTAGGGTTTTTTAACATCTTTTTAAAAACTTGACTTGTTTGTTTGCTGCCTGTTTAACAGTCCAACAGTCATAAGTAGTTTTGCACTCATTAATAGTGTACGAGAGAGGAAAACTGGTAATTCAGTTTGACAAATTTCGTTCCTGTTTGCAGAGATTGGATGATTTAACATTTATTAGGATTAAAATGCACAAGTTCTTAGAAGTAGAGATGTGCCTTTTTGTGGAGTCTTTTTAACTATTCACAACTGAAATGTGACCCTGACTTTGTGATGGTTTTTGAATGTAAAATAGCTAGAACTAAAATTTTAATACAAATAGAGTCGAAAGAAGTGATTAATGTGCTTTAAAACCCAGAGGAATAAAGTTTTATTCTTGTAAAAATGGAAAAACTGAAGTTAATATTCTGTACCGCAATATTCAGTACTCTTTAACTTCCCATCTGTATCTTAAATTATAAAAAGGTAGGCACATATGTTTTTGTAAAAATGTGTATTTGAACTCATCACAGGTGGCCTCGACATCTTTTAGTGCTCAAATTGAAAACAATTCCGATTCCATACAAACTGTACAGTTACTGCATTCAATAAAGTGATGGTGTTCCTCCTCCTCTGTGAGCAAAACATTACAGCACTTTACTTTTATGTTTAAAGTATCCCCAAAAAAACGTACTTTTAGTCCAGAGCAAAGCTGCAGGAAAGCTGCCGGAAGAGCTGCTGTTCAGATGGCTGTTCATCAAACTGAGAATCACAGAGATTGAAGAAATTCAATCACTTTAGCAATATTTTAATTGATCAAAGAATAAACGTAAATTTTGCAAAGAGTTATGTATGATTTTTTTAAACTTTGATACAGTTTTGTCCTATATTTTTCTCCCCCCGTCAAAAAAAATAAAAAAATCCCCACAAGTGCCGCGGTCTTTGTAGTTCAGGATGTCCCAGTTCACTTGATTTCCGAGGAAGGTGCTGAGGCTTTGTTCTGCTCCAGCTGGAGTGCACCGAAGCTCTGCTGATGAGGCCTGCAGGGCTGAGCTGTTTCTATTTATCACTTCGCTTTGATTCTGTCATTGCATGGCTCTAATGATTACAACTGTGTACTTAGTCAGCACAGAAAAAATAAATTGGTATCTCTTTACAGTGGTTTCTATGCCAGTTTTGTTTTACCATCTTTGTAAAGCCCTAAAATAATTTGTATAATAATAATTTGGTGAGTTTATACCCCAAACTCCTAGACTACTTCACATCCTTCATAACAACAATCACTACAACAGCTGATATGTTGAAAATTAATCATGCAATTCTATGTTTTCCTAATTTTATGCAATCCTGGTGCCTTTAACTTGCTTCGACAAGAAACTTAAGGTTTCAAAGAGCAAACACTTTTTTTCCAAATGGGCAACTCTGAGCCTGAAAATTATATATTTGTTTGCCTTTTCGCATCACATTACTTGTCAGTATTTTTAATATTTCATGCTGTGATATATAGTAATGTATTCCAGGGGAGTTTGGAGACCATATCTGCAGGTATGGATATTTTATATTAAGATATGGTTGACATACATATAAATATTTATTATTAATAATAAGATGGAGGTGTAGGGGGAGGTTGTTTCCCTCCTCCTGGTGTCAGTGCAGCAGTATCAGTGTGGTGCGTTCGAGGGCTTCTGGTAGTCCTCATTAGCTCCCAGGCAGCTTTTCCTCACACATCAGGGATTCATGGGGAATTTCATAACAGTGAGCGTCATTCGTCATTGCCTTGCTAGTGATTTACATGGACTAGCACGCACCTCTGAGGGGTCATTTATTTACAGTAATGTCATAAATCTTTGGTAATTTATCCCTGTTCCAATATTCCAATGTGTGTGCAACCAAAAGATAAATAAAAATGCAAATGTTAGGCATTTTGTCAAGTCTCTCAGGGTATTTCATGGATCATTTATGTCCGTTCTGTACTTTCTGAATGGAGCCGTTCCCACGCTGCTCCTTCGGACACATCTGCCGCTTTTCTTCTTTTTGTGCAGCCGACTGCTTTTGTTCCTGCGTTTTAAAGTTCCTCGAGTGTCCTGTTGTCGTGAAGGAAGCGGTAACAGAGTGAACGGAGGGTTCTCATTGGCTCGACGGAATAAAACAAACTACATGCAGAGCTGGTCATCTTTGGCCCGCAGCCAAATTCTCCATTAGAGCCTCATGTGAAAAAACTATTGACTAGGTCTCTGTGTGTGTGTGTGTGTGTGTGTGTTGGGCGGGGGTTATTGCTGAAAGATCTACAGGCAGGCTTTACCTATGGAGCTCCACTAAAAGCAAAAACATGAAGAGGGATTGTTCACGTAACAGAATAAACCACGACAAGTAACTTCTGTCATTGTCTCCATTCCTACAGTTTGATGATTGGTTGTTTGGAAGAGCATAATTTTTGAAAGCAAATACTAACAATGAATAACTTTTTATTGAGCTCAAGTTTTGCAAAATTGTTGGACAATGCAAATAAGGAGCTAAAGTAATGTTTGCACTGTGTGTGTGGGGGCTTGAGAACTTAAGTTTTCATCCATAATCAATTTTTTTTTCCCAAGTGGCTTTGTTTGGCTCTGACACACCTCAGGAGAAGTAATGCAGATCCTCCTGATGCCAGACTTCACATACATTCAGTCTGACTCCTCTAATTATTTTATCATTAGAGATCTTCAGGGGAGAAAACCTTAATTCTCACCTTGGTTTTGGTGTTTTCCGGGAAAACTCCTAAACCAGGAGGGCTAATATTCCTAATAAATCAACTCAAAGCTATCCAAGGGCAGGATGAGGTCCTCTGCTTAGCCTGAAACAGATAAAGATGATGTGTACACAAAGTATACTTTTATCAGACTGATTCTATCATACTCCCTAAAGATAAAAGTCTGAGCAGTTGACCGATAAGCTGGACAAGGTCTTGTCAACTCACGGTTGATTTAAGTCTCATACTTGGGCTGTTTCTGCCACTCTTCATACGGAAGTTGTTGGTTTCCCATAAATTTCATTTAGTTTTACGTTTGCACTCGTTCAGCTTGGCCAAAGAGGTGTGCTGCAGAACAGGTTCCACGCAGCCAGGCTTTATTTTCAATGAGCTGAGTCAACAAAACCGAAAACTTCAGTCAGAGATTAGAAGTGCCACAGCAGTGATTATCTGCTGTAGATAAGCTAATTCAGCCTGACAACGATTAAATGTTTGTCTCGTTTGGCTGTCCTGGATGTTTTTGAGAAAGTGTCCCTTTTATACAGATGATGTCATCTAAAACTCAACTGAGTTTACTTTTACTCAGTTATTCAGTGGTTTGTTTTGTCCTTTTCGTCTTTATAACACCCGACATTTTCTCTCACGCAGACAAGTACATGTCGGTAGCTCTGGCTAGTTTTAAGGTGGCCCAGAAATTCAAAATACTAAGATTGAACCGAACACACACACAATTAAAAGACAAAGGCTCGACCTCTGTTCCTAGTGTGACCCCTACCTTTCCACCTACCTCATGGCATTTGTTTTGAGGATCCAAGGAGTAAAGTTAAAAGGTTTCATTGTGACATGTGAGACCCATCAAGAAGTGGAGACATCCGTTGTCCCTGATTCCCTTTATGTGATATATCAAACTAAATATTATAGTAGCTTTTGTGCCAGTTTTATTTTTGCTATCACAGCTCGTATTTTAAAGCGAGCCCCTGAAAAATCTCAATCTTTGAACGATTAAAAAGCCCCTTCAGTCGCTTTACATCACAGGAATGATCGAGACACTTTCCCCTCCAGCATGAATTCACAAAATGGAGGAATAGTGCTAGAATATAAGGGGAAAGGTAGAAATGGTGTTTCGCCAGTGTCCATGATCGCAGGAAGAAAAAAAAGCAAGAAAATGTTTTTAAGAGTAAGTAACAAAACAATATGCATAAAAACGAGATAAAAGCTAAAAACAGCTTGTCTTATTGTGTGCGCCTTACATTTTGCCAGTTTGGGTTAGGTGTGTATCTTCCACGCTGTGACTCTGGGTAACCTCCACTCCATTGTGAGTACCTCTTGAGTGATAAGCCATCTTGAATCAATTATAAGGGCAATTAGCTCCACCTGAACCCTTACCAAACTCTGCTTGTTGTCATTTTGCGGCGCGTGCTACGAGCTCAATGCATAATTCGGCAAATAGGGATTTAAACACCTGAAAAACCGCCACAAGTGAGTAAGTTAAACGATTAAAATCCTCATCAGTAGCTCAGAAGTGAATATGGGAGGAAGCTTAGGTAAATTTGCTCTCTCTTCAGACTCATGATCTCATTAGCCAGTGTCTCTGGGACATAATCACATGTTCTGTAGGTGCAGGCATATTGCTCATGGCATAACTTAATTTTATGTTAAACTTTGTGCAGTTATAACATCTTGAGTCAGGGATGTTAGTTCTGCTTTAATTAATAGATTTCATTAATATAATGTCTGGAAGTATTACCACATTCATAATTAATGCCCCCTGCTTCTTATTTAATCACTTTAGAGCAGAATCAATGCAGATGAATGAGACGTGCGCCACTGATTCCTGTAAACCAGCTCCGTTCCAGCTGCATCTCTACAAATGCTTCCCTATTAATAAACATGTGGAATAAGAAATGTGGATTAAATGGCTGCATGCTATAGTTCAACGCCGCCTCTGGCGAGTTGTAACGGAGTAGGTGATTGTATTAGAGCTTTAATGTGGTGTAGCGTTTTTCCTATTTTTAGCTCCCTGCTGGGATGCTGAGATTTGATGGAGTCGCAGAGTGCTGAGTTTGCACCAGCAGCACTCAGCCTGAGATGGACTCATTGCGGCAGACCCGTGCAGCAGTTTCTGCACACAGACGCCAGAGCGGTGCTGCCTCCTGTGGAGGGGGAAAAAAAAAAAAACACAACAAAACCCGACTGTGCTCTGTGAATGAATGAAGCACTGGCATTTGGAGCAATGCCCGGGACGAGAGATGCTTAGTCTGTGTTTCTGCCTCTCTGTGCTCAAGTTACTCTCATGATTGATAGTCAAATGCTGCTTCTCCATAATAAGCAGCTGGCCTACTTTTTTCCAGAGAGGCAGCCAGTGTTCCTGATGACCCAATGATGCAGAGAAACATTTTTGATTTTACCGAATGGTGGGACTAAATTGAAGACAATAACAAAAAAATTATCCCAGATTACTAAATAAACTTTACATCAGCAGGTCCAGTGCACATGGTTCTGGCTCACAGACTGCACAGACAACCATATATATCTTAATGGGAAATATCTTCTCCCCCTCAGGGCTTTTTTCCTTGATCAGTCCAACGTACCGCCCAGCGCTGCGCCCAAAGCTGCCCTAATAGATAAGGTAAGAACAATCAGCCTCTTTTTGCAATCACAGTAATATAGAATAAAAATCTTAGATGATGCAACGAGTGTGTGTATACAAGTGTAAGAAAATTCAAAATTGAGTTATTTCCACTCAACTTGATGCATTTGTAAACATAACAGAATTTCTTTTAGTTTTAGAGACTAGTTATCACTGAAAACCCCAATAGTGTATGAACATAAAACTGCATTGATTGAATAAATACTAAATCTATCTGAAAGATGCCCTCAGGTGCTTTATAGTCTCCAGACATATTTATTCTCAAAAGCAGCTTTTCTGTGTCCGGCCCTAATGTTTCTGCCTCTGGTTGTGCCCAGTTAATGCGCCCCCTGAATGCTCTGGAGGAGCTCTACCGCCTGATGGAGAGTTTCATCAGCTGCCGCCGCACCGCTGCCTGTCAGAATACCGCCTGCGGGGCCTCTGGAGTCGGGCTGCTCACTGTGGCGTCTGAGCTCTGCTCACGTCTGGGGGCCACACACGTTGTCATGTGCAACAGCGGCGTTCATCGGTGAGTGTACGGCATTTTGGATGTCTCCTGACTCCCTTTGATTCACCTTTATTTAAATTACATATTACATTTTTTCCCTTTTTTTTAATTTCTGCTGCTAAAATACTGCTCTCACCTCTGAGGTTTTATACCAGAGTTTCTCCCTCCTTCAGTTCTTCGTTTTTTTCTTTCCTCCTTTCAGTTCAGGGGCTTTCTTTGCATTTATTAACAGCAGGAATAGTCTTGTGAATAGGGCTCATTGTTTCAGTCTAAATTAGGAACTTTAGGTAGGCAGAGTACTTTACACAGGAAGGCGACAGGTCAATTACCGCCATTCTCATTGAATTCTATACACGGCAGCCTAATTCTCCTGCTGCTGAGGGCACCATTCATCAGCGCATAAGGACAGAAATATCCTGATCGTTTGTCACCGCTGATTCCCAGTTCCTGCTTTCATCTTCGTCTCTCCCTCCACCCGCCAACCCATCTCTCCAATGCCCTCTTCCTTCACCCTGTGACAGCTTCCATATCTTTTTGTCTCAGTCTCTCTCTCTCTCTCACACACAGAGCCTCACACACCTGTTCGTTCATGCGTTCACTGTACATGACTGATGGCTTGATAAAGTGCTGCAGAGGGAGCCGCCCGCCCGCCTGAGCTCTGATAGAAAGTTCCTGTCTGTGCGACGAGTTCTCCTACTTTATTAACCCACAATCTTGTGTGTATATATCTCCCCGGGTGTGTCTGTGCAACTACACGCGGTGGCTACAACTCAGGTGAAGTGTACCATAACGGATCAGGTGACAGGGACTGTCATATTTAGGGTTATTTGTGCACTGGCTTTCCCCCTTAAACTCTACCTCACCTTCAAAAGCTGCAGAATGAAGAGCATGTTGCAATCAGTACAGTAGGAGAGTAAATCACAAATATTGGGTCCTCACGGTCAGTCATAAACTACAGCAGCCAAAGCTCTACAGACAACAAGACTACTATTGATAGAACACAAATTATATAGAAATAAATATCACAGTTTTGTGCAATTTAATATGAGAACTACAGCTGCAAGCTGGTATATTGGAGGTCCAAGCCTCACACTGTATGTCCTTATTCACACTCCATCAGACCCAGAGAACAGTGAATTTGTAGGTGGATGAGTCAGGTAATTGCCTAGAGAACACAAGTGCCCAACACGCTGTTAGGGTCGGCGTATTCTTGAGGCCTTTTTGTGCCCCTAAGCTTCTAAGTTTCGCCATTCTTGGCTTGTCAAGTCCCGTGGCACTCTGAAAAGCCGTTTTCAAGGTTTAACATTGTCCTGTTGACAAACGTCTACCAATCATTAGGTGTTTGTCATTCATGCTTTTTTTCTATAAGCTTTGTAGAGGACTTCCAGAATAAAAAGTGTTTTAAATTCCAAGCTGGTAGAACTTATCATTCCAGGTGAAGAGCCAAAAATACAATACAACAAAATTACCGATATTACCAAAAAAAAAGAAAAGAAAAATCACCAAAAAGCTCACAGTTGCAGTTTGTTGGTGGGTCTGGTAGGAGTTCAGTTTCTTTCCTTTAGTTTATAATTTATTTTTTTTAAAATAAGAACTGCATACTGCAAGTAAACCTTCAGAATGTAAAAACATTACTGTACATGAAAAGTTCAACCAAACAAAACTGGAAAGAGTTCACCACAACAGTGTGGAGAAGATGCAGGCTAATTTTTGTTTGGAGGCTGATATTCAGCTGTTTCAGAAACTCCTGAAAAACTAGTGACAGGCCTAAAACTGTCCCAGAAAAATAAATACAAAAAAGCTTTTGGACTTTTCTAGAAATGTGATGTTTTCGGGGTTTTTTTGCCAATCATTACCATACTGAAGGGGTGAAATCAAGGTGTCCTCTTGAGTATGTCTCTAATTTGGTACAAATTTGTTCAATGAATTTGTGATGTAAACTACTAACATTTGTTGCGCCCCCTACTGTTTGATGTTTGCAGAATTTGGAACAAGAATCTGACACCTGTAGCTGTTACTATTGGTGAAATATGGTCAGTTTCTTATCTTGCTAAAGACAATAATTTGCATACGCTGTTTCCAAAATTGTAACTTTTCCTGCATAATCTTTTTTTACCTTGCTATTGAGATGTACAGTAATATATAATCATTTATGCAGATCAAGCTTGAGCCCGAAGAGGAATTATTAAAAGTAGGGTTCACATATTTCGTAATTTTAAAATCTTCCTACTTCCAAGTTGGACTTTACAATTTCATGCATCGTTCCCCTTGCTTCTGCAGCTTGGACCCCCTAAAGGGGTGTAAATGGTGACTGCACAAACAACATCTTCAATAATTATAAACCCAACAAACTGAAAGCGCTTGATTAGTAATATGGATATAGTTTTTTTGGTGTTGCAGCCTTCCCCGGTTCCATTGATTGGATTAGTAGCTTGATTGATGAGTTTTAATATCAGTGGAAGTGGGATGTTTTGGGGGGCATCAGCAGGTTGGAGTTTGCTTTCCAGTTTTTTGTCAGTCATTCTATTTTTGTCTGGCAGCAAATCAGAAATGAAGAGGAGCAATTACACAAAAAAACCCTCCACATTCCAATGGTCTAACTTTCCTCCCCTAAACTTTTCTTTTATTTTCATTCAGTATTTATAGGCTGTGGATGTAGCTACTACTCATTTTCATGTCTGCTCTTTTTCCTTTTTCTCTCACTTTCTTTAATATTTCTTTTTTTGTCAATATGAGAACTCTGCAGAAATGCAGATTGTAAATTGGAAATGTGTTGGAACGACATAAAACAGATGGGTATAAATCACTTCTTACTATCTCACCAGCTCTAATGAAACTGGAAACTATGCGGCTTCACACTCACACACACACACACACACACACACACACACACACAGATTTTGTGCAGTTCCTTCATCCTGCTCCAGCTGACGAGATATTTAAAGATCCTCTTGGAGTGACTCCCCCCACCCCCCCACTTTGTCAGCGTGCTAAAGCTCAAAATGGGTGCTGGAAATATTCTAGGGTGGCCTATGAAAGGACATCTTTTGCAGCCCTTTGCTGTATTATCTCCTCACACATTCTCCAGATTGTCAAGTTCATTACTTTTATCACATCATGTCAGGCTGCCATAAAGTTATGCAACCGAAAACCTGGGAGACTTTTAAATCTTGATCTAATTGACTTAAAGAAATGACTTCTGGCAGCAATAATTCCCCCACTGAACATTGTTCTCTCAATCAGTGTTAAATCCTACCATGAGAATAGGAGATAATAACCAAACGGCTCAGATTTCCTACTACCTCCATGCCAGTGTTATTAAATGAAAGCCGGCCTGGCAGCGCTGGAACTTTAGACAGTTTAATTTGCAGTGAAAAGACACTGGATCGATATACTAGTGCTGCTTGTTATCATAGAAAGGTCACGCAGCAGCCTTGACGCTTGTCACTGACTCTAAGGATTTATCCATGTGCTGCTGTGTGTGTGTGTGTGTGTGTGTGTGTGTCCTTGTTAAGGCGTGGAAGAGAAAATTGTAGCTACATATGCAAAGTTCGCTCTAACTAATGAATCACAGGCTCATGTCAGCACACGGTTTACACACATCACACACGCTTGGGATGGAGAAAGCATATTGCGTTTGCCACAGGAGATACACTGACTTGTCCTTGGACCTTTTTCCTCCTCAACACAAGAGGCATCAATCTTGAGAAGTCTCCTCAGGTGCTGTCAGTCTGCTCCTTCTGCTCGGTCTGAAGCTACGTTTTTTTTTCTCATCCCGAAGCTGCCTTTTTGGCCTGCTGTGATTGACGTTTCCCTGGAAGTGAATGCAAGTGAAATGATTCATTAGTGAGATGAGCAAAGGCCAAACAGATGGGACATGATGGTAATGACAAGGTGCAAAAGGACCCAAATGTGCTCATGAAAATATGAGGCTGTTGAAATAAATTTGATCAGCGAATCAACATACTGTTTGTGGATGGGACTCGGAATTAGCCAACCTTTGGATTTCTGTTGATCATTTTCAATCATTGCTCCAAAAAAACAGGCTTAATTTGCCCTGAAAAGATGTTGAAAATAAAATAACACTGAGATTGCGAATTGGATGGTTTTGCTTCAGATTAATTTGTCAAGCCAAGGAGAGATTGTAAATTTTTCATCGTGAAGCATCAGACAAAAAAAATCAAATGTAATCTTTTTTTTTGTTTTCATCACATCTGACATTATTATAAGGTCAATAAGCAATTATGTCTTGATTCAGCTCCTGTCCGATAACCACACATGCAGGCAGACACTTGTTTTGACCTAACCTTTTTCTTTTTTTTCTTTCCCCCCCATATTTTGGTTTGATGAACAGCTGCACTCTGAGTGTGACACTGGAGCAGGCCATCCTGTTGGCTCGAAACCACGGCCTTCCCCCTCGCTGCATCATGCAGGCCACTGATGTCATGAGAAAACAGGTTGGTGTTTTGCATTTGCTCATGTAAATTGTGTTTAATGAACAAGCTCTACGGAATTATTATGAAGGTACAGAATCTGTGGAGAAGAATCACAATTTTTGTGCAAAGTAATATATTCTTGTTGGTTTTGGACCATATATCCACATGCAAACTGAAGTTTTTGTGGAAAAAAACAAGATTTTACAGAGAACCCAGTTTAATCACTTACAAAACAGATTTTACGTAAACAACAATGTCACCCTCTACTTAGCACATGCCTACTATTTGTTTTTATGTATCAAGCGTGCACTATAGACTTTATAGACTGACTATCAGTGCCTTATCTTGTCCAGCAAGACTCAGTTTATAGAAGCTGCCATGTTGTATTTTTGGGATCAGAGGATGTGCACTAATGATGTGGGCTGTTAAGTCCCACCTACTCTCCCACATACAATCATGGTGTTACATGAACTTTATTGTAAGCATGAAAGACTAATTACAGCTAAATGTATTAGGAAAAATGAACATTTGAACATGCAGCAGCAAGCTAAGAGCTACAAACAACAAAAGACAACACCTGGAAACAAAAGATCTGAGGTCTATTTTTTTTTTTTTTTTTCTAATTTTACCAAGGGTAATGTTCTGTTTTTTCATGTGGAGGGGGAAGGACTCGTTCTGAAATCATTTTCCAGATATTTGCTACAACAAAAGCCTAAAAATATTACTCTGTCTCTGTCTCTGTTGGTGTCTTATTGTAGCATTTTGCCATCCCTTGATGGGAGTCTCCTAAAAACACATAAAACAATGTGAAGTGTTGCTTAGGCTGCAGCTAACAGTGATTGTGGAGAAGGATCTGCTCGGTAATGGGCTGAAACTTGGTCATAAAAATAAGTAAGATGTCCAGTGTATCTATCAGGTTTTCTTTTTACCTGTGTGTCTGTTATTTATTGCATTCTTCCTGCTCAAACTTATTGTTAAAACAGCAAGCATACAGCCTATATTATATGTAGCAGTTTCCTGATATTGTTTCTGGCCCTTTTTTGTGGCTGAACCTGTGATGACAGCTTCTGTCATGGAGTAATTTTTTAATTCACTGCACAATCTCTGCTTCTAGACAGCTTGATTATATGCATTTCAGGCTCCACTGATTAAAATTTAGGTGTAAATCCTTGAGGGCAGGTGGTTGATAGTCCACTGCTTCACCTCACCCAAGTCTGTGTTTCTCTGAAAATCTGTCAGAGCTTCAATCACTGGCCACTTTGAGAAGGTTATCGTGAAAATGATTGTATCGGTTCTCAGAGCTCCTTTAACATCTGTGCCTTCCTGTTTTGAGATATAAGAGGCAGATTCTAAATTAAAACCTTTATACCCTAACATGTATATTACCTCCCTGTTGTCAAATAGGGCCAGATGTTATTTTAGGACCCATCAGTCAGTAACTGGGGTCTTAAAATAAGTCTTAGCTGCTTTGTACCAGAATATAATCAGAGGCTCTGCTCCTGTCTACATTATAATTACTTTTACATCTTCCTCTGCCACCTCCTTTTATTGATTTCATTTTTATCTCATATGTACCCACTGCTGTCAGACTTTGAATCTGAACAATTTAGAGAGAAATCACTAAACAAAATAGTTCACTGGAGTGTTTCGGTAGTGAAGTTATTTAGGTGCACACCACTTGGGCACAAATGCTCTTAGCAGGAAGTCTCTGCATCATTTCCCGACAACTTTGCTGTGTGACCTTCTCCTGTTTGCAGAAAGTTCATGACTCTTTGCTTTCCCTTTTGAGATATAGTCACAGAAAGACCTTCTCTGCTTCAGAAAAAAATAAATAAAATATATCTAGAAAGTAAGTGGATCGAGCATGATTGACTCAGACTCTTCTGCATGTCTGTTTCGGGTCAAGAACAAAATCTCCATCACTTAAATCGGCATGTAGACATTTTCAGCCCATAAAAGCCTCGAGCCATGACCAGATCTTGGCCTCCAGCTCAGACTCTCTTTAAGTGCTGTCACTGGTGGTTATGTAGCTGCTCGCAGTGGAGAAGTTAGTCAAGACCCTGAGCTTTTGCAGAACTAAATTTCAAGTCCAAGGTAAATGGGATTCCAGACAAGAGGGAACATGTCAGTGTTGTGTGAAAGTCTAATCTATTTTATGTGTGTGTGTGTGTGTTTTATTGCTAATGGGGAGCTAAACCTGACTGGACACTGACTTCTATGGACCTCCTGTAAATGTAAGGACCAGATTCTGGTGTGTGTGTGTGTGTGTGTGTGTGTGTGTGTGTGTGTGCGTGTGTGCATTTGAGGCACTGAATGGTGCAACTGGTGCCTTGAATGGCATCTCTATTTCCTCACTGAATTTTCACCTATTCACAGAAGGTTATTAACACATCATCAGCTCCCAGAAGGCCTTGGTTATCAAGGCCAGACATCAGAATGTTTTACATCTAATTCAGGAATGTTAAGAATGTTAAGTTTCAGTTTTAGGTGCATTACATTCAAACAACTGGCTAAAGGGGACATTCATTTGTTAATTTATTACACACTTTTTATCATCAATGAAGTGAATGTTACAAGGTCAGAACTTTAGAAGACCTACTTTAGAAAACATTGGTGCTTGTAACATTTTTACCGAGGTTTAAAAGTTATCTTTAAATCATTGTTTAGTGATATTTACTCTTACATATTCTTCTTTCAAAAGACTACCCGAGTTGCTTCCCAGGAACTCTTTAAGAGTCTATCTACAGATTTTCAAAGATTGTGAAGCCCATGACAAAAAGTTGTAATATTTTCTTCAATAAGTTGTTGATTTTTAATTTTTATGACTTAATGACTTTAAGTACATTTTGTACTTTTTTTTGAATGAAAATGATATGCTGAGATGTCAAAAGGCCAATTTTTGTCCAATATTTAGTTTTTTGATTAAATACTTTTATAATGTAATCTCAAAAATTCAAACTGTGCTTAGTGGTTTTTGCTAATTAGCAATGCTTAAGCCTTTATGCTAATATGGAGAACATGGTAGAAATCATGCCTAACATCATTTTGCACAGGTAACAGGTTTTTTGCATACATTAGCATTTATACTATCAGGCATTACAGAGCTGATATTTTACACCCGTGGCTGTGAAATGTCTCTCATGCGTCAAATATTCACTCAGTCTTAGTTTTTATAAAACGTAAGGTGTGTGAAACAGTACTTAAATTTATATATTAGCTTGGAAAAATACTTGATCAGAAATTGCTGAAAGAGGAAATGTGTAATTTGGAATATTTCTGGCTAAATAAAAGGTGTTTTGAAGAACTGAATTCTTCCTGCTGAAATTCTGACGTAAAAAAAAAAAAAAAGAGTCTTATGTAGTCTCTTAACTGATTTGTCTTTTTTAGCACCGTGTCCTTTAGTGACATTAGGGGGCATCTCCGGAGGCATGAGAATGGATGACTCTGATACGAATCGAATAATTGCTGATGCTATCCCGACGTCTGGACGTAAGTCTGAGCCGACAGTAAGGTGGCAGACGGCAGAGCTGTAACTGAGAGGTCAGCTAATGCACCTTCGCCTGGATGGTCCGTCTCTACTGAAGCAGGAGAGGTTGATGACCTCTTTAAAAAAAATGATTTGATTATGTGCTCTTGCTTACGTGCGCGCGGCACAGATGTAAACCGAGGGTGTAGCTGGGAGCGCAGGTGTTCATCTGTCTACTGTAAATTTACAAGGGAGGATCTGCAGACTCTGCACACAGGCAGCAAAATAAAGGAACCTTATAAAAGGAGACATGTCCCTGACTGCGCAAAACCTAAATCTGCACGGGCGTCCTATTTATCATCAAAATTCCTTACTGCTTGCTTTTATTTCCTTACAAAGGGCTTTTCTGCACCTTCTGTTTTACTTTGTTCTAAAATATTTAAACTGCACATTGCATTGGTTTATAATCCTGGGTCTCCATGTGCAACATAACATCAGCTTTATATCCTGCTATATTTATAGGATTTAGTATAATTAATATGTTAATATATAGCCTGGTAGGAGTAATCGTCACCTCAAGAAACTCATGTCATTAAACAAAAAACATCACCAGAGATGTGCTTTAGTCAAAATGGTGTCAAATCCCAGCTGCACTGTTGGTCCAGTAGACTTTCACAATATGTACTTCTCAAGATTTAGAAAATATGACATAAATAGATGTCAACTAAATAGGTTGGAAGTAACTTGTGAGCCGATTAAGGTTCGCTAATAAAAATCATTAAGACCTCAATTTTCCATCTTTTATTACAATCATTAGAAGTACATTACATCACCCGTTGTTTAGTACCAAACAGTTTATATCGTGCGGCACTTTATTCTTTCCGAAAGCTAAATTACCACATCTGGTTTATCTTGTTTGTTTAAGTTATAAAGCTACAGGCAAAATTTTTCAGTTCACAGAGTTCTCTGCTTTCTTGTGGGTTTTTTTTTGTTTTTTTTCCCCACGCTTGTATTTTTAGCTTTGATCGTGATGCTATAAATTGTTTGTGTGTCTTTGTCTCTTAGGGAGCAAGAGTTCAGAATTCTGCCAAGAATCTGGGTGTGAGGGATCGAACGCCGTCGTCAGTCCCGAGGTAAAACGTCGCCATTGCTGTAACAGTCTGAATTAAAGGAGATTAGGATTAGTAACATTGAGGCTGCAGTTAAGTTTACATTCTTAAAACAGAGAGCTAAATTATCAAGGGTAAAAGTACTTCGTTAGAATGTAAATACACAAATTATTCATTTCTTATTGCTACTCTGAGCTTTTTGACAATGTGATTTGAAAACCCAAAACTACAGAACACCTTGTGGACTGAAGAACTTGAAATAGTTTTAGGTAAAATATAATTTGGGCAATGTTTGTACTTTCTTTCATACCTTCTTACCAGTTATCTGTTCCCTACAACACAAATAGACATGTCTTTATTAAAAAAATAAATCTATAAACTATCTTTCAGCGCAATGCAGGCCTCAGTGCAAACTCTGTTAGTGTCTGTTTGATGGTCGGGTCAACATGGCCAGAGTGTTCGGTTATTAGATGGACCCGTTTTCTTAAAATGGATCAAAAGAAGACTCAACAAATGTGGAACTGTTTGGATCATCCTTATTGAGGGAAATGATCAGACTGACATAAGTTTAGTTAGCTGATGCTGTCACAGTTGTTGGAGGGTGAGTTGTAGCAGGAAGGAGGTAGTTTTCAGGAACTCAGAAGTAGCAAATCTAAAGCGACAGAGGAACTTGGAAACATTGAAAAACCTGAAATTAGCTAATCAGAAATGTGAAATCATCTGTTCAGTGGTGAGTAAAGGGATATTTTTTTCCCAAAATGATGTGCAGGACTGATCAAATGTTACCAGGATTCAGTTGCAGATACATAAAAGTAAAATTTACAATAAAATTTTCAAATATAAAACAATCCAAGATGTTTTAAAACCATTTTTATGCAAAAATATAAAAATGTACGTTTTACCACTACTGCATATAGTAAAGTACATCTGTTTTTTTCTAGCAAGACTGAAGCCAAAACCTCATTTTATTCCCATTCGATAGGAGATGCTTCTGCTCAGCAGCTCTAAGTGGAGGACGAGAACTGCCTCAGCCTTTTAGTTACAACGTGTGCTGTAGGTTTTCTGAGACAAGACAGCCCTTTTGAACCTTTTAGCGAAACTGACAACCGCAGTTAAGTAGCAGGATGATTAGTGCTCAGATGTGGTCAGAGAGCAAAATTGCTGCGCTCGCTGAATGCTTCTAAGATACTTGTTGCTGCAAAACAGGTAAGATGGAGATTCTCACAGTGATGGGTTGAGGAATTTAGTTTCACGAACACAAACAGGTGCAAGCAGATTGTGTGAATTTGAACGTAGGGGAAGTCTTAGATCCGTGTGAACGCTGGACTGAGATTTCACTGATAGTATGAGATAAATGTTCAGGATGAAGTGAAGTTTCCATTCACGGCAGCAGAACCGTGAGGAGTACTTTCATTCATTTGATAACACCACCTCCCTGCAAGCTTTTCAGCCCTGAAAACCAATCAGCAGATCGTCTCTTTGTGTTTCTGCATGTGCTTAATGCCTGAAGGTGCTGCATGTTGAATATAATTAAACGTCACGTCGTATATGTGTTTCTCTGATCAGGTTGTACAAGCTGTGCCAGCCTCCACCCCCAGATGGTGATCCATAATGCAAGCCGTTCAGGAAGATGGCGACGAAGTCTCAAGGTTTAAGTTTTCCCTCCATCAGTATGTCAATCTGAATAAATGTTTTATATTTGCAGACGATCTGCCTTAACTGTAAATACCATTTTACATTAGTAAATGCTATATTTTTGGCTGTTGTACTGTATACATTTATTATTTTCAACGTTTTATCAGACGAGACTCAGAGTGACAAAGCAAGACACCAGCAAAAGGGAGTTAAATTAGCTCAGTAAAACTATATCCATTCACTGTTGTCTGAAAATTAGCTTTGTTTTTTTATGAAGGATGTTTGCATTTGTTAGGTCAAAATGTGTGTGAAGTTTAAAAATATATCAGTAAGAAGGATACTGGGTGTAATTTGGCATATTTGTTAAAATAAACTGTCTCCTCTTCATATTTTACTTACTGTCAGTATTGCTTTAAACATATAAATGTGTTGGGTTTTTTTTTTTTTTTACATGATGCTGTTAATATGCATATTTTAGCAAAACTGCTGAAAGATTTATGCTGTTGTTTTGGATGTCTAAGAGTGCTACATGCAGATTCGTAATCATTTCTCAGTGTTAATGCAGTTGTTTTTGAGAGATAGAGCTATGAGCATTATTCTGTTTTTCACATAAACAGCACTCAGGATTAAAGCATTTGTGACTCATGTTTGGATGTAACTCACCACTATGCAAACAGAGATAATTGAATACATAAATAAAGCTCTAGTACTGTTCACAAATACAAGTTTCTGAAGACTGTAAAAACAAAGAAGTATTTTTGTTCTGCATATTTCCTTCAAAGCACTAAAATGCTGACATGTATACAGTTTGTAAAATATATTAAAGCAGATAAGAGTCATAGATTCACTGTGATTTTGTTTGTGAAAATAATAATACATTGAGAAATGGCTTATATTTCAGTGTTCAGATTTTAGACTTTTATATCATTTTCTATATTAGATTAGAGGAAACAAAATATTAAACCATTTATCCACTTTCTTCCACTTATTTGTGGCTGGGCTGTGGAAGCAGTAGGTCCAGAAGGAAAACCCAAACATCTTTTTTCAGTGAGACCCTCCAGCTCCTCTTGAGGGATTGCAAAGCTTTCCTAAGCCAGAGACGATATACAAGTCTTCCAGCAGGTTCTGGGTCTTCTGTAGGGTCTTCTCCTTGTGGGACAGGCCTGGAAAACCTCCAGAAGATGTCTAGGAGGTATCCTAACCAGATGTCTGGTTTGATACGGAAAAGGGGCTCTACTCTGAGCTTCCACCGGATGATGGAGCTCCTCAGGATACCTTTAAGGCTGAGCCCAAACATCCTACAGACTCAGCTTATTTCAGCCAATTCTATCCAGGATCTCATAATGAGGGTTGAAACATAGACCAGTAAAATGAAAGCTTTGCCTTTTGACTCGGCTCTTCCTTCCCTGCGACAGGCCAGAACATCGACCTAATTATTGAGGACAAACCCTGATCTGTAGTTTCATCTCTGCACTCAATTATGCCATTATTTGTGAACAAGACAGTAAGATACTTTAACTCCTTATTGCAAAGAATCACCCCCAACCCAAAGGAAACGTCCCTTTTTTCTAGTGGGCAACTCATTCTGACCACATCACACTTGGCTGATAGCCACCCCAGTGAATGCTGAGGGTCTTGGCTTCAATACATCAGTGGAACCGCACCATCTACAAAAAGCAAAGATTAAACCCTGAGGTTCCCAAATCTGACACCCTTCCTTCCATGACTGTACCTTGAGGTCCTGTCCATGAGCTCCACAAACTGTTACATTGCAGTGTGAGGACCCAGAAGTGCAGACGTGGACAGCAGCAGGATCTGACAGTGAATGAAGATGAGCTGGGAGGAGTGATTACAAAGGGAGTGCAGCTAATTAGCAAATGAAGACCAGGTGAGTCAAGAGAAGCTAAAATGACTGCAGTGGTGTCCAATCCTGGTCCTGGAGGGCCACTATCCTGCATGTTTTAGGTGTTTCTCTGCTGCAACACACCTGATTTGAATGACTGAGTGATTAACAGGTTTCTGCAGGATCTGCTGAAGAGCAGGAGAAAGAGCTAAAACATGCAGGATAGTGACCCTCCAGGACCAGGATTGGACACCACTAGACTAAAGGAAAATAGGACAGAAAGTAAGTAATGCTGAAATATAATGCAGAAATGAAAAGATTTAAGACAACAAAGAAAACGTAGGATTGATAAACACAACTCAGACTGCAAGACAAACAAATGAGTAAAACAAAATATCCAAAAATGTATTTATTTATTTATTTATTGCCACATTTCCCATCTATGCAAACCAGCTCATATGATAAGGTTTTATTTGTGTATTTAAATCCTCAACTTATGGTTAAGTGTTTTTTATATGCTATTAGCCAAAACCTGATTAAAACTGTGTTTTATTATTAAAGGCACTTGTTGTCATTACCTGGATGAAAGACAAAAAAATGCAGATAACTCAGTTGATATGGATGCAAACTGTGCATTTAAAGAAATGCTTTCTCAGTTCGTTTAAACCCTCCTTCAGGGCTATACATTCTTATAATATACTGTATTAGGCAGGGCCTCTAAGTGAGGTTGAGAGAGTTGGGCTTTTAGGGATTGGTTTCAGAGAAATGAAGAAACTGAGTTTTATAGATAAACATAGTGATCTTGAGCCAACATGGATTTCTCTCTGTCTTACAGTCCAACCAAAAACTCTCAAAAACCTCTTTGACAGTGCCCATCTTTGTCACGTAGAAGTAAAATTACCCCCAACGCACATCTTGGGTGAACAAGAAACTGATGGATCTATTTATTAGTCGTATCACGGCCTTCTGAACCATTTGACTTCAAATCCACAGAACTTGTTTGGAATGAGCGTGTCTGAAGTGTTCAGACCATGCAGCCAATCAATGTGAAACGCTATTGGCAACATCTTCAAACTGTAGGGGTGAAATTGCATCAAACTACCTGGAAAAGTAAGTACCAGGTTAGAGTCAGTTTGTGAAGCTGTGATCAAAGCCAAAGATTTAATGAATGTAGCAGCGCTGCCGTGGAGCATCGTATGTTCTTAACCCCAAATCTGCTGCATGATTCACTTAGACTCTTAAACAGTAGGTCATCAAAATTTGATTTCTTCCTTTAAATAATGGTTTCAAACAGAGACCTACAAAATGATACAAGATACTGAGCAAAAGCTGAAAACATCTAATTTCTTTAAACTTTGCTTCCAGGGAGACAAGTTTTCTTGGGATCTTTTAAAGTGGGTTGAAAGAAAAGTTATTTTATCTGTTAAACTTTTGCTGCTTTTGCTCCCATTTTTAGTCCAGTTCTTGCTCCTAAATGTGACAAGTGGTGCAGGGTGTGTTTAAAAAAACAACAACAAGGAATTAAATGTCCTAACTATTCTTTTAAAACATAGTCAAGTAAAATATCTGTATGAAGAATTTTTTGACTTGAAGGAAATGTGAATGTTAATATTAAAAATGAAACAAGGGAAGAAGCACGTGAACAGGGTCATAAAATCACAAATATGGTTGGAATGTAATCGGAAATTGAGATTCTTCAGGACACCTTTCAGTGCATGTAAATAGAATCAAATAAAACAAATCTATGGTACGAACAGACTGGAGACGACACGCATTTTACACAGTTACTTTGTCCTCAGTCTCTTCCTCAGACCCTGATTATTGCAAATGTTTGTCAGAAAATGGACTTTAAGCATGAAATTACAGAGAATCAAGTTGTTCTTCTGTTGTTATTTTTGTTTGTTCTGTTTTGGGAGCAAATAATTTGTAAAAAAAAAAAAAAAAAAAGGCCAGAAACTGGACTGGAAATTAGAAGTCAACCAATTTTTTCAAAAAGTTTTAAATAATCCTCATCAATGCCTGAGAATACTGAGCTGCTTAAAAGGCAGCTTCATGTTGTTCTCACACTTGATGCTATAACCTTAAGTGTCATTTATGACTGCAAATATAAATATCTGCTTTATGTTTTTAAGGAGAGTCTATAATCATAGATCATTTTAAACCCAACTATATGACAAAAAATGTTTTGTTGTTGGCAGCATTTTTTTATTTATGATTTAATAAAAGGGTGGCACAGTGGAATAGTGGTTAGAGCTGTTGCCTCCCAGCAAGAAGGTTGCAGGTTCGCTTCCCGGCCTGAGGCCTTTCTGGGTGGAGTTTGCATGTTCTCCCTGTGCACACGTGGGTTTACTCCAGGTACTCCGGTTTCCTCCCACAGACCAAAAAACATGCATGTTAGGTTAATTGATNATTGATGACTCTAAAATTGTCCCTAGGTGTGAGTGACAGTGTGAATGGTTGTTTGTCTCGTTCGTCTATATGTGGCCCTGCGATGGACTTGCGACCTGTCCAGGGTGTCCCCCGCCTCTCGCACAGTGACTGCTGGGGATAGGCACCAGCTACCCGCGACCCGGAATGGAGAAGCGGTTAAAGAAAATGGATGGATGGATTTAATAAAAGAAATAAAACTTTAAAGTGTCTGCTTTAAATTAGCAGCGCTTTTAGTCAACTTTTTTTATGCAAGTCAATTAACTGCAGCTTCAAGTTCTGGTTGGTGTGTGTGTGGTGCAGTGCACTTGTGTGTGTGTGTGTGTGTGTGGTGCAGTGCACTTGTGTGTGTGTGTGTGTGTGTGGTGCAGTGCACGTGTAAACTTGTCACAGAGTGGTGTTAAAGGCACTCAATGCAATGTCATGAAGCCTGGTCCAAAAAGTAGAATTGTAAAGTAAGCAACAATTTCTGAACAATTTAAAAAAAAAAAAAAAAAATTTAAATCTCATTTTGATAGTCAAAGTGTCCCAAAATTAAAAATTTGTAAGCAATATTTGTGACTGGCTGCCAACTACGATGTGTGTTAGTTTACCTACAAAAACAGCCGAAGTGACTGAAAATACGTCAGCAATGGTAACATCAAGAAGTTTGGCTGTGTTGGCATATTTAACAGATTTTTTTCAGTAAATAGCTAAAAGTGCCTTGTTTACATTGAGTGCGTACCGCCTGTCAGAACAGCAAACCACCATGTCTGGAAAACAGCTGGAGTAAACTCTTTCAAACTGCACCTTTTGATATAGTTCGGGTAAATCGTTTTTTTTTTTTTTCTGTTTGACTCCATCTTTTAGCAGTGAGCGCCTTTAAAGGCAGAGGGGTGGATGGGGGGCTGGGGACACGGAGCAGAAGGTGTCTTCTCTCGCCTCAGCGCTGCGGTGCTGTTGGTTTCTCCACAGGAGCACACAGTCAGCGAGGCGTGTATGTGTGTGTGTGTGTGTGTGTGTGTGGAGGGGGGAGGTCCCGGGCTGACTCTCCTCCACCATGTACCGGTGTCAGAACCGCCTGCTCTGCGCTGAAAGCAGCATCTGAGCTGATCCCGGCTCAGTTTAAAGACGCCTCTGTCTCTCTCTCTCTCTCTCCTGAAGGACGAATGTCTCCACCGGCTCTCCTCCTGTCTTCATTCTGCTAAAAGCTCTTGGCGAGGCACTCTAGTTTTTTTTTTTTTTTTTTTATCCTTCATGGCGTCTCCTCAACAGTCAAGAATTCAGTCGTACCTGGAGAAGAATAAAATCGGACCCCTGTTTGAGGTGAGTGCACAGGAACCACTCTGAAGTTTATTGGCTGCGCTGCTTTGCACCAAACTGGATCCGGTCCTTTTTTTTTTTAATGTATAGTTTGTGCCACAAACGGGCGACTATCTGCTGCTGTCACTGACTAAACCAGGAGAAATTGTAATGAATGTGTCCCTCCCTGCAGCCTGTGTCTCGTGCACATGAAATGGTTTAATAGTAAAGGGTGTATTCTGGTGCCTGAACCGTCCCACTGCGCTCTGCTGAAGCTCCTCTGCAGCCACTGAAGGAACTCTGTTTACCTCTGTCTCCATCATTAGTCTTCCTCTTTCTCATTTGCATTTCAGAGGATGCCACTGCCTGACTCAACGCTGTTGCAGTTTGTTTAAGTTGCAATTACCTAAAGGGGTGCTTCAGATCTTTTGAAGTGGGTAAAAATGGAAACCATTATTATTATCTTACCTGTTGACTGATGAGCTAAAGCAGGGCTGGACCAACGGGCTAAACTTAATTCTGCCAAATGTAAGTTTTTATAATTAAATATGTTTTTTCATTAGCTGCTAAGAGTACACATTGGAACTGGGCAAAAGAATCTGAAGGCGTCAAACTGAGAATTTAAACTCTGTATTTAATATAAATAATGAACAGTCACAAAAAATATGCATTGCATCAGTTTTTATATATTTTGTGCGCTGACATGATGGTAACTCCTAAATCTCCCTTAAACTGCTTCCCAGTGAGGCGATTTTTCCTCCATTGCACACTCAGGAGGCTGCAGAATAAATACCCACTCACCTTCAAAATAAAAGCATAGAAAAAGGCACTTATAAATAATTCTGCATGCAATTTCAAAATCACAGCATTTTTTGCTTATGTGATTTCGGATTTTTTATTGACCTTTCTTGGGCTGGATATGGACAGTAAGGTGCCCGTGTTTGAGTTGATGGCTATCTGGACCAGTTCTGAATCTTTTATTTAAACCAATTCATGCAAAAGCTATTTTACAAACCCTTGCACTTCAGTCAACTTCACACTGTTAGTTTGGTCAGCATTAAAGAAGGACCGTTTATTGCATCCTGGGTACCTGGGGTCTTTGCTTAAATTGATTAGATTTGTCTTCTCGTTTGACAGCTTGTTCACTTTCCTGCTCACTCGTTAGTTGGTGAATGAGAGGAGAAACATGACACTGCTGTTGAAAAGAGACATCTTCCAGAAGATGGGTGCAGTAAATACGAAGATAAAATGTCAAGAAGACAGTATTATTTATCGTTATGAGTTATAAAAGGAGGCTGAGGTCTGTTATCATGAGATGATGAGGCTTTTAAACAGTTTGGATCTGCAGACCAGGAATCGGCTACATGCGCCTCAACAGACAGAGTAGCTGCTAAGATGCTTCTCTGTGATGTTCCTGGAGCCTACCCTTATTTAACTCAATTTCTCCAAACAGAGGCTATTCAAAGAGCTATCTACAACAGGTGAGATATTAATTGTTCACAACAGAACTCCACTTCACAAGATCTGAACTATTGCCTTAAAGAGGGCAGTCGAATATCAGACTTTGTTTTACTAGGGCACCCCACGCCTGTGTTTGTCAGTCAGTAGATTTGTTTGTATTACGAGTGACCTGCATGACATCCAAGCAGCACAACAGAATGAAGGGCTAACTTCACCTTTTGCTTTTGGATTCATACCTGAATGCAGAATTGAACAGGCAGGACTGGGACAAAAGGGGAGAAAGAAAACATGAAGCCTAAATGCAGCTCATCTGTGTAAGCATCATTAAAGGATACAGTGTTGATCTCCTGCACGCTCATGTTCACATCATGTCTTTCTGCAAAGTGCTGATGTTTCACTTCCTTTGCCACAGCTGCATGTGTGGAAGTGGCACACGGACAAACACGACCTGCATGTAAAACGAGACACGAGAGCAGTCGTGAGGCTTGTTTCAGAACCCTGGACAGAGACAAACGTGCAGTCCAACCAGTACAGAGGACAGTAAATCTTCTGGCGAGGTCCCACAGCAGTCAGTGAGGCTAAACTGCACAATAATAGGCCTCTGTGTGTACTCTCCGTGTTTGTTTTTCCTCGCTCCATATTTCTGACTGCCTCCGCCGTTCTCCTGTTGGTGCATTTCTCTTTGTTCCTGCCTTTTTTGTTTTCTCTCATTTAAACCGAATCTCTTTTATGTGACAATTGAAGATGATTAAAGCAAAGTGCTGATGCTGATCCAACACAGACGTTTTAGTGTGCCCAACAAGGATTCGGATTATTCCTGAGTCGTTGGACTCTTAAGGGGTGTGCTGTAGAGGTGTAGCAAGAGGAGGATATTTGAAAACTCTCAGGGGTCCTCCTCTGTCCTCATGAGAAAATGATGTGGTCTCTGCCCCGCTGCTGCGCTTGAAAAACCTCGGCCGTTTTATTGTCGTCCTGAAGAAAATCCATTAATGTGCATTCAGCTGTGGAGAAAGATGTTTTCTCTTTAATTGGAAAAATCTGGGAGAAGATTGTATTCTTCTTGTAATTCTTGTTTCTGATCAGATGTTGAGACTTGGTGCAGCAGAGGTAATCATCCAGCTGTTCTGCTGCGCTGCTCCAAAACAAGAAAAAGGTTCAGATTCTCAACTATGAAGACTTGAAATCCATCAGGATAATATGAGAAGCATTTCGATATATAATAGTACCATGAATAAATTAAATATCGGTATTGACGTTGACGTGTAAATAAGGTAAAAAAAAAGAGAAGTTATAAGGTTCGTTAGTTTTATCAGGACTGTCTTTTGTTGAGCGAGATCAAGTGTGCAATTTTGTTTTGAAATGCTGGAATTTTTTGGCATATGCGTGAAAAGATCAGTCAGGTTTTGCCTTGTTTCTGTGAACGTTTGAGTGGCTGTGTTTTGTTGTTTGGTCTGGATCTGCCTCCAGTTAAACTCTGCATATTAATATTTTAATCCGCACAAGAGAGACTTGTTGTGATTTGCAGCGGGTTTGAAAAAAGTGCATATATCAAAGTAGAGCTGATCATGTTCATTGTCTGCTATTAATGAGTTTTTTTTGTTTTTGGCATAAGTTAATGTGTGAAGCATTTGTTAAATGCCTCGGATGACAGGTTGAAGAATTCAAAATGATTCTGTAGAGGTATATTTAAAGATTCCTGAAAGAAGCACCAGAGAATGATGAAAGTTTGAAAGTATGGACTTCTGATTTGTTTTGGTGCAGCAGTGGTGCTTATTATACAGTTTACCGCCTTAAAAACCTTCAATTTCCATCCCGATGACTGAAAATGCACCGACTGCTTTCTCTGTCTCCCTGGTAATCTACAAACAATATCCTCCAAGTTATTGGACACAGGGATTTGCACAAATAAACCCCAATTGAGCAAACGCTCCAGTATAACTGTTTCATAAGCCAGATTTTAGCCCCTCATTTTACAAGTCAATCGTTTTTAACAAAACCTCAATTTAAAACAATGTTCAGCGTATTATTTTGTGTGGGGGGAATCTGATATTCAAGCTAAGCTCACGTTATTGAGCTACTTAGCTTCTAGCTAACTTTGAGTCGTCTTCACTCAATAAAAACGTCCACACCAAACACACATTATTACTTGTGGTCTTAAGTGCTTAACTATGGGACATTTAGAAAGCAGGGGGATAAAATTCAATCTTTGGGTACCTTGCTATGGTGCGTTCACAGACTGAAATATAAATACATTTCAGATACCATCAAGCTCGACATTACACCATGTTCCCTTTTCTTGAACTGTCTGTACTTTTTCTTTTTTTTTTTTTTTCTTTTGCTTAATTTTTTTTAACAGTCATATGAAACCCCCAACACACTACTGCTGTCCTGAACAGTGTGACGCGTGTTACTGAGTGGGGGATTCATTTACTCACTCGGCTTATGATTTGCCAGAAAATTGATCCCCCCCTCCCCTCCCCCTTTCCCCGTTCACTAATGAAATGGTTGCTTTGCAGAGATAGGAAGCTGAGTCAACACTGACTGAATATCTTCCAGCCTTTTTCTAACAACTGAAGTAATTGCATTCCAAGTTATTGTAACACGCTTTACGTGAATTGATTTTTTTTTTTAAACACCTTTACCAATTACCACACGGTGTCAGTGCAGCGTGGTGGGTATCTATCAGGTTTTTATTTGAAGGTCACACTTTGTTGTAGTCAGATGACACATAAGGCTACAGCATAACAAGCAAAAAGGATAATTGTTAATTTTTCTTGCATTTGTCAACATAACAGGACCGCCACAGGTGTGTGTGTGTGTGTGTATTTAGTCCTCTTTCTGTATGAGAAGATCTAAAGCATGTATCTGTGAGCATGTGACATTTAAACTTGTGTAGCAAGATGAGTAGGTTGAAAACGAAGCCGTCTTTGCCTTCATCTGCACACAGCGCGCTCGTGTTCCTTCCTGCTGTGATGTGCCAGTCATATCAGAGGGAATATAATGGTTCTGCTGAAACGGTGAATGCATGGATCGTGTAAATGGAGCCTTGATCAAACAATCTGACTGGACTGACTTCCAACACTGCCATATGTAACAATGATGTATACCTGCTTAGAAAGTAACATGTACATCAATATCTGTTTAATGTTGTTTTAATGTAGATCATAACCTCATCTTCACTTGGTTCAATGCTGAGAACTGTACTCTTTATGTAAAAATGATTTAAAAAAAAAAAAAAAGAGCCGCGCTGGTATTGACTCAGCATTTTGTTTTGTCTGATAAATGGTAGGAATTTAAATCAGCAAGCTCCTCAGATTATTTCATTGGTGTTTCTACTTATAGTAAAGTTAAATGGCTTCAATTCTGCCTATTGATTTTCTTTTTTTTTGGGCGACTTGTGTTTCCGTCCACGTGGAAAAGCTTCACTTCATGCTCTGCTGTGCAGTTCTCCTAATGTGCTTTCGTCAGGGGCTCTATAGTGCAGCTCACACACACAGACACACACAAATACACACAAGCACCAATCAGCCAGAACATTTTTGACCACCCACCTAATACTGATTCAGCCCCCCTCTTTGCCACCAGCACAGCTCTAACGAGTCAAGACTAAGAACATCTGAAAGATGCCCTGAGGGCTCGGGTACCAGTTTGCAATAAATCCTTGGAGTCCTGTTGATTGTGGGATGGGGTCTCTGTAGATTAGTCTTGCCTCCCACAGATGCCATCAGACCCCTTCTGATTGGTATCTGTGAAGTCTGGAAGCTGAGTGAAAGTCCCAGACTCTATTGTTGAGTTCTTTGAGACATTCCTTGTCAGTTTTTTGGTTGTTATTTGTCTGGGTAATTGTTTAGGTTGTATCTCACTGGGCCAGGACTGTTGGACACTAGTTGGCGACTCAAAATTGCATGTAAAAAAAGCAATTTTTTATGTTGCAGTCTCATTGAATTCTGCGTAGTTTGTGACAAAGTCCTTTAAATCGGCCTGTTTAGATAGAATTATACAATTACAGTATATTGTACCAAAAATGCTATTTGCTTTAATCAGAATACAATGATTTACAAATCATCTAAACCCTAAATTTACCAGAAAATAGGAGAAGAGACAAATCAACAACTGAATAGTAGTCACTGTATATGGTCATTACTTGTGAAAGGGAGGTAAATTTGCAGTTCAGTTCAGCAAGTATAGACTGAAAGGTTTATTTAACTTGTTCATAATGCATAAATTATAAACCGCTGAGGAGCTCAATTTCAAACAATCTTGTTTACAGGCATGAAGTATGTGTGTGTTGACAACACAACAGGGGAGATGAGGCACTGACTGTAGTTTTTTTTTAGGCTTGGTTTTGTTTGTGATCTGGTTTCAGGCTGAAGACACTGAATGCCAGAGTAGCAGCATCTATGTCATAATTTATTGATGACCAGAACACATTTTCTTTTCTCCTTCTCTGTGGATTCCACATCTGTTTTTTGTTTTGGCAATGCCTTCAGGGGCCATCAGATATTCGGTACAAATGACATGAAGAAGCCTGCTTTGCTTCTGTTCATATTAAATCTGTGAGTTTGTCACAGAAACATAGAAATGCTTTCACATCAGCAGACACATTGCACAGGTACACCGCCTGAGTGTTTGAAAGGTGGTGTTCATTCTTTCTAGGGGACAAATAACCCGTCTGACTGCTACTGAGAGAGTATCAACCAGATAAGTGTTTTTACCTTCTTGAAAATTAATAGAAATGGGCGGGGGGAAAGGTTTGTGGATTTTATAAAAGGCTGTCTGTCAGTTTCACTGGTTTTCATATGTGCATGCACAAACTTCTGCTATGAAATCCTCTGCTTGAGTTTAACTTGTGCCTGTTTAGGAGTTTCCACAATTCTCACACCACAAGTTCGCTATTTTGGAGGCAGGCAACATCCAAACGATTCTGGATTTTATCACAGGTCTGAGTCATTCATTTTTGCACATATTAGTATTGAAGCACAAGCAAGCACGTGACATATGTTTTGAGTTTGACTTTCCTGCATCCCTGCTGTGATGCTCTGTGGGTGTTTAACAGTTGCTATCACATTTGCATTTAGTTTAGTGAATAGATCAAATTTAGTCATTAATTTCTTGTTTAAAGGCAAGTCTGACACACCACTGCTAATTAACTGCAAGGTAAAGTCCTATGGCAGAAAGTTGACGATGTTACCCTTTTTCATTTTACTTGGATATACTTCAGTTATTGTTGCTAATGTTTAAGCTATTCTTCATTACCATCAGTTTTGCATTACATGGCATTACTATTGCAGCAGAAATCTGATGATATTCCTGCAGGAAGTGCAGATGCTGCTGGTATTTGTGCTTACAAATGACCATAGACTTCTATGTAAATAACCATGTAATGTAAAATATACAGCATTTCAAGGTTTTATATAATAGTGTTCACATAGATGGCTTTAAAACTTTGGAAATTCATTGTTCAAAGAGCTTTCTACAACAGGTAAAATGCTAATTGTTCATAGTCTTTCCATAGAACCACACTTCTGTCACAGTTTAAGAGATTTTGTGTTGTTGAATTAAACTTCCTGTTTGTGCGTTTAAGTTTCTTGCTTCCCTGCCTGTTATCAGTATGTTATCTTTTTCTTTGTGGTCTGTGATATTTATTTTATTCTGTATTCCTAGTTTGTTTCTGTATTGTTTCAGTGTATCTACTAGGTTTTATTCATTGCTATCATTCCTGCCAGTGTGTTTTTAGTTTTAGCATTTTCTTTGCTGTCTGTTTTGTTTTGCCCTTCAGTTAGGTCTTGGTTTCCCCCAGCACCCTGCCACGTCTTTCCTGCACACACCAGCCAGCAATCTGTAATCAGTTCACCTGTTCTCACTCACTAATCACCTCTCAACAGATAGAAGCTCCCTGTACAGAGGTCCAGTTCATGTTCTGTCTTGTTAGTTAGGGTTTAGTTTCACTTGCCTGTTTGTCTGCACACTTGAGTCCGACTAACAACCACCAAACATTCAAAGGTTTGAATAATTGCTGTAGAAGGATAAGTTGCAGCCAGTTGCTGCTGCTCAGATTCACCTCATTACCTGAGTTTCAGCAGTTGCCAGCACCTCGATTAAAACACAGAAGCTTGCTCAGTTTGATGCTCTCTAACATTTAGGTGTGTATCAAGACAATGCCAGGGAGGGAAGACATTTGCTGTAATCTTAGAGGAGTAATTGTTGCCCATTAATCTTGGGAGCATTACAAGGCCAATTTTCAGACAATTTAGTCCAGTATTCCATGGAGGACAATACTGCATGGAAATATTCACGAATGGAGAATACCTGCAACAGTTACCAGTTTTTCCTGGAGTGAAGATCACCGCGAAGTTCACCACGAGGTCACGAAATCCTCAGAGAAAATACAAGGAAAAAAACCTTACAGCTGCATCTCAGACTCTGCAAGCGCCAGCTGGTGTGTTGAATGTTAGAGATCATAATAGAGCAATTAGAAATGAAGCCACAGTGACAATTCCATCTTTAAGCAGGTTTGTTAAAAACCAAACACAGCCTAGTAACATAAGGCATGTAAGGACAGGGACAGAAAACACCTCTTTATGCTTAATCAGATTAAAGATTTTCTTCTCAGATTTTTGAAACCACTTTTTGCTCCAAGTCTGGGATGATTTGGAGTTAGATTGGTTTGAAATGAGAGAAGTGTGGTCATGGATGGGTTAACACGGCTCCCCCTTCAGATACAGTTAAAGTAATTACTACAAGACAGGCAGCCGAACACAGCCCAAGGCCAAGCTGGTCCTGAGGGATCATGGGAAACGGTGAGAAGGGAAGGAGATCTTACCTGAACGATCACGCAGTCAGACGACAAGTGGAGGCCAAAATGCGGAATATTTAGATTGCACTGTGGGGGCAGCAGCTTGGATTGTATTTGTGAGTGTACGGGAAGCAAAAAGAGATGTAGGGAGGGGACAGTAGCTTTGGTGCATGCTAATCAAGTTATATATCCACTTCCAGCCCAAGGAGCCTGATGGCAGGCTGCTGCGTGTAACTGATAGTCAGGATAATGGTGTGGGAGAGCTGATCATGTTTTACACAGAGCCCTAACAGTTACTTCACATTTGTTCAGCTGGTGACTAATGTGTGTAAATCTGTTCAAAGTAGGATTCATGTGTCTGTGCATGCAGTGCAAATACACACGCTTGTATTTTATGCTGTACATAAAGACATTTAAAGCTTGAAGTCACAATTATGTTTTAAAACAATACTAAATTTATGTTTGTTCATTCCGACCAAGTTCTCTTCATAACTTAAAGGGATATGTTGGAGCTTTTAAAGTGATGTTCTGTGGAAAAATGATCAATATTTAATTCTTTTATTTAAGCATGCAAATCCCATTGTGATCACATCTTTTCCAAGGGAAGGCCTAGGGTTGAATGCAGCCTAAACATGCTTGTTTTTGGACTGTTGGAGGAAACTGGAGTATCTGAAGAAAACAAACACAAATCCCACACACAATGACCCAGACCCAATCCAGGACTTGAACCCAGAACCTCCCTGTGTGAAGTAACAGTACTAATTACTAAGCCTGCCCCTTTAAATCTGGTCAGAATTAAACTATTTCTTCAAGCTGAGGTTGTCCAAAGAGCTATCTACAACATGTAAGATATTAAGAGTTCATAAGCTTTCCACAGAACCCCACGTCAAAATTTCTGATCTATTGCTTTAACGTTACTGTAACAAATCCAACGTGTCTATTCTCTTTTCTAAACTTCACCAGAAGCTGCAATAATACTTCTTCTGAGTCAGACAGATCAAAAGGGGATAAAGATTGAAGTACAGGCAGCAGGTTAATGATGTAAACTCATGAAAATTAAATCTCCTGAACCATCCTTGAGTGAACTGACATTTTATTATTAAAAGCCACCAGGAGCCATTGCACTTGAGGGGTTAGGGTTTGGACTCTGCTTTCAGAGTTGTAAGGCAAAAAAATAGAGAAAAATAAACCTAAAAGACAGAAAGTTTGAGTCTTTACTTTAGTTAGGAATAGAAAAATCGAACCTACAGTACCAACAATGTTAGCACATGGACTAGAGCTGCAGGCTGTATCTGAAATGTATCATCATTGAAATATCAGTGTCCCCAATATAAATATCTAAAAGACTGCTTGTGCTGCAATAAGCTATACTTTTCAGAGTACTGTACATTTATGCTCTGCATGTCAATCATGTATTTGACTCTCACTGCCCACCTAGATGTTGGTGGCTGAGATGTTAAAACAGCTCCAGACCGTTGTGTGGACAGAACAAGAGAGGAGTAAGGAAAATGTAGATTTTTGTTTTTTTTTGCAACGGATATTGTCACTGCAATGTTCAACAGTAGAATTGCAATTGCCTGTTTTTCTAATAATATAAAGCCCTAATATAGATATATGTAAAATGCATACATGAATAAAAAATATGGCTAATCACAAGTAGTTTTAAAAACAAAACCTGTCATATAGTATTTCCCCACTCAGAACAGCACTGACAGGGATGTTCATTGTCTGACTGATATGCTCTGTCGGACAGGTTTTAATTTTTTACTTGTTGTGACAGTTTGGTGTATGTCAGACAAATTGTGCATCCCCAAAAAGACAAACTCCGCTTCTCCTCCAACCATATTTAGTCAAAAAACAAAGTGTAAAATCCTGCACATTTGACCGGCTGTCTAGTGCTTTTTGAAAAAGTCATCATTATTTTAGAAGTGCTCGGGTTGCAGAACAACGATAAATAATACACAAGGTGCAGTTTTTCTTTCTTTCTGGCCTCATACTTTTGTCCACGTCAGGGACAAATAGAAGACAGCTCTCAGAAATGTGGACACTCCTCATCATGTCAGCAGAGAAGGACATGAGGGTTAAATGAGTTAAACAGAAGTCTCCTCAATCAGGAGCTGGAGAAAGTTAAAGGCATTTTACAGTATGTAATAAGGTGGGAGGACATTTTTTGACTACTTCCTTATTTTCTATTTTTCTGCTGACTCCAGTTTTAAGACAACAAAATATGCAACATTTTTGTCCAAGTTTATGCGACACGTTTTCTGTCAAACTTTTAATAAGGAGCTCATCCCCCTAAGGCCACATTTGTGCTGCTGTAAAATACAGAATTAATGGTGAGGAAACAACACAGCTAGTTAAAGGTGCAGATTAGCAGAGCGGGAGGAAGCATCTCTTCTAATTATTAGTAGATAGTCAGTGGTTGACTGCTTCTTCTGGATTTCAGGTAGTGGCAGATTTCTTCTCTCTCTGCTGCTCATCGCTCCCCAAGTTGGCTTATTTCCTCGGTCTCTTTCTTGTAACGACCTCGTTCCGAGCATGAGTCACGTCAGACAGAAAAACAGACGTCACCTCAAACCGTAGGATGACTTTGTATTCCCGTATTTTCTTAAGATTGAGGAGGAGAATAATTGACCGCCGGTGGCCAGTGAGCTCTCCTGGGATGAGCTGTTGCTACACTTCTGCTTTTAAAGTCAAGGCCAGATTGTGTAGAAAAAATTTCCGGTTTTATTGCTGGTACTTCAGGTTTGATGTACGAGGACTTTTTGAGTCTGATCACCATTTGCTGAAACCAGTCACACATTCTGGGATCTGTTGGAATTAATAAAACATCTGCTTTTCTTAAGGTGTAATAGTAGTCACATTTTATGCAATGGCACTGTTGAAAATCCGTTAAATCTACACTCAGAATACGTGTCAAAGGTTTCAAATGGATAATGTTATCTTTTGAGGTTAGCAGTCTGTTAGGAACACTGAAGCACGGGGCTCTCTTCCATTTGTTTCCCTCCACTATCGGTTACAGTGAGTTTGTTCCTCTCTGTCCTTCGGTCCTGACACCTATTTCTGGCCTTCAGAACTTTCCCTGTTTGCTCTCCCCTCCCTCTTCAACTTGTTTCCACTTCGGGTCTTTGTTGAAGTTTGAGGGCAGCGGGCAGCGTCGGGGAGAGGATCCTGACTGTCTTTGTTCCCGGAGACGGTCCTTTAGAGCTTCCAAGGACAACGTTTTGTTTCTTGGCCGGCTGACAGCTTGTCAATTACTGGGACTAAAGAGAACTTCCGGGGGCGCAGATATCATCTTTAACATCAGATCTGCACAGATATGGACTGAAAGTCTTCGCTGCTCATGTTGGCTTTTGACCTGCTATTAAGCTACTGGTGCAAAGATTTAAACTCTCCGCCTGTTTCTCAAACAAACATATACTCAGTAAGCTGTTCTGCTGATATGATCCAATCTGTAGGATAATGAAAACAAGTCTCTTATTTGTGAAAATACTGACAAATTTGAGCCTCAGAAATATTTACTTCCACTATGCAAGCATGAAACGATCTACAACTTACAATATGGAGGTTGGCTCTTTTTGTATCAGGGAAGATGATGGTTAGTTCAATCAACAACTTGTATCATGCACTTAAAAAACAAAACTTGTTGATCTAATTTTTTAAAATTGATGGGGTAAAATAAACTTACTGAAATGTTTATAAATATTGTAATTTCTAAAAAGTAATTTATTAGGTTTCAATCTGTATATTTTCAAAAATTAGCCTTTCATTTCTATTATTTGATTAATTTATTTGTTCAGGTTTTTTTTTCCAAATTTTTTTTTACCCATATCTTTCTTTCTGTATTTTTTCTCCTACTTTTTTATATCTGTACAACAAAACTGTCTCAAAGGACACATATGGAGTCCAGATGAGTTCAGTGTTTAAAATGATTTTTAATAAACACAATTGTCACAGACAGAACAGGGAGTTGGGAGCCCCCAGCAAAACAAACAACAGAAAGAGAAGCCTCGAACCAGCCAAGCTTCGGACCGCTCCACAAAACCCATAATCCAAGAAACTAAACCTAAGAACCGAAAAACCTGGAAAACAAGACTGACAGTAATTCCCAAACCCAGCTAGCAATCAGAAACAACTAACAACATGTGATACAGTCCATCTGTCTTTTTATTTTGCCTTATTTGTCTGTGAATGCATGATTTTTATTGGTAAATGTCAAGATTTCTTCTCGGCAGCCACCCCTTTAAGCAAACTGCAAAACATTGTCTTAAAAATAACTAAGATTTGGAAACCCAAGAGTGCTAAACACACTACTTTGCTTCCCGTATAATTTATAAAATTAAAAAGCCTTCACTAATAGACCTCATGTTGATAGATTAGTTGAATTATCCTTATGAGCTGCTGAGCAACAATTACAGCTTTTAGCGTTGTTAGTAGATTAAAACAGTTGGAACTCCGTCCATTGCCCTTGTTAGGTTCTTCTCTGTGCTGTATAATGCACATACTGCATAATGCAGTTTGCTGCTTTTGTTTAATGAGCAAGCACATTGTTTTATATCTCTTATATGTATGGGAGTGTGAATCCTGCAGTTTGCAGGAAACATGCCAGCCTATTTGTCCGTCCTCACACCGCCTGCTGTCGGAGCTGCTGAGGCTGCGCAGGAATGTCCCCCTGAACAATTACCTGATTAGCTTTCTGAGCACAGCCAAGGCTAGCCAGCTCGAATACAGGCTGTGACCCTGCGTCCCTCCCCAGTCCTGAAAACGCACACACACATGTATGGCTACATGTCCACAAGGGCAAATGCTCCCAAGCACAGAGCTTCATGATTCTTTGTGTCACACACATACAAAAGCTCATTTTAGCCCTACATCCCTGCCAATATGCTGCAGTCCACTAATGGCTTCATTGCTTCGCTGCAGCAGCCGGACTCTGCTCCTCTGACTGGCTTCAGCTGGTCAAACAGAGTTCATTCTCATACATCTAAAACACAACTATTCCCTTGAAACCAAACACATGTTCATTTCTCCTCACACATCTGTTTTAAATGGATAGTTATTCCCTATATAGCTGCTGCAGAGATCTATAGAGATTTTTTTTTGTTTTTTTACAGTGTATTGGTCTTTGTGTATAATGAGGTCATGAACCTTGATGACAGTGTGTAGGTGGATTTGTGTAACAAGTTTGTTTATGATTAGGGACAGCACGGAAATGTGGCATGATTAGTTTGAGACATGATTGCTCATTTGTTGCTAAATTCCTATTAAGCGTTTGATGAATTTCAAATTAGTACATAGTGAGAGACGGCCTCCTCCCCCAGCTCCCATCACCTTGACTTCCTGTGTGCTTCTGCTTTTCCATCCTCTGAAACTCCTCACCTATGTTGCCACTTTTACTTTGCAAAAATGTCTAGTTAATCGTTTACTGAATGTGTCATTTGCCTATCATGTTACTGTGTTTCACCATCCTACAATAAAATTATCTTCAAGTGAATTAATTGGTTCTGGCGGAGCTCATCATCAGTGCATCCTGATCTAGAATCCTAAATTACAAAGACTAAGGTGGAATGAAATATTAAACCACAATAACAACAAGCACACATAATAATTTGAATATTAGCAGTGTGTGACAAGGAAACTGGCAGTAGTTCTAACAATATTTTTAACGAAATGGCAAAAATAAATGCATAAACCATAACTAATGCAAGCAGACTAAGTTCTTAATACTGCATTTGTGTGAACTGCTATGAAAATGTTTGAGACTGTAGCTGTTTTATACCAGTTTGTCATCAGGCTGCAACTTTTGACTACTTGATGAATGGCATTGGAGACGTTTTGGGAGTCTGTAAAATGTCTGAAAACACAGGCTTGTTCAAAATTCAAGCAAAAAGACATGTTCAAAATAAATTGAGACTATTTTAAAGTCTGGGTACAGAGTTGTCGGAAGCATCTTGAACCCTTCTCAAACCCATCATTTTATTTTTGTGAATTCAAGCATGCTAGAGCTGTATTTTAACTTGTGCACAGGAGCTCTCCTACGACAGAAAACATCCAAGGTTACAGCCCTGAAGGTTACGGGAAAACTGGTCTAAATCTTCCCGTCTTCTTATCAGAAGTGTAATAGATTAAAGAATAAATGTTAGGTGGGTACAAAGCAGTCTGAGATGGACATGGGCAAAAAAATAATGTGCGCACAGTAGAATATAGTTTAACAAGCTGTGCACATGAAAATGGACTTGACCTCATGGCTCTCTGATCACTGGGTCACAAACACTCGAATTTATTACCGCAACTTAAAATTTTCTCGTATTTTTGTGTCACTGGCTAGTCTCCAACAGTCCCAGCCCAGTCGGATGCTAGCCTAGGTCTCCTGAGGAGCCATTACCTCAACTCTCTGCTTATTCAAACTGAGCTAGCTCAAAGAGCCATCTACAACAGGGAAGATATTGACCTCTTTAAGTGCTGCTTCATGACAGAATATCTTTTAAGTGTTGTAAAAATAAATGACCAACACTTTAGAGGGGTAAATGCACTCCAGAAACGTGCAAACAAATGAATTGTTCATACTGTTTGCAATGAAATCACACAGTCCTTGTCACCTCTGGGGGGTAAGATTGAGTTTCTGACACATTTGCATAATTGTGAAACATTGCAATCAATCATCACATCATATTAAACAGTTTACACTTTAAATATTTTTATGAATGACCTTTTTTATCCTTTTTGTTCTTCACTGTGACAATGTTTTTGCATATTTATGGTGGCAGCATAAACAAGAGATCAGGCTTTCTTCAAACACCTGACGTTAAAAAACGACAAAAACATATTAAAAGCTAAATATCTGAGTTTTTTTCTAAATTTCTCTTTTTCCGTCAAACCTTATGAATCAGATGGGGCTCCATTAAAATGCAGCTATATAAAGCCCCACTGATGAACCAAATGCTGCAGTTTCTGTTGACTTGCTAACATCTGAGTTTGAACAGACTTATCAGACACGGAAGGCAAATTCAGACTTCCTCTGGGACATGCTGTGATCTTATTTGCCCTCACTTTTGTTTTTGAAGATACTAACACACGGCCCAGTAAATTCATTAATCTACCATGGAAACGAACCCTTTTACCAGCAACCCAGTCCCCTGGTAGTGAAGTCGGCTGCAGAAAAAGCCCTGTACTGCTGAATAGTCGGGTTTTTAAGTTTCAGCTTTGCAGGTTCTCAACTGACCTCTCTCCACACACTTCTTTAGTAGTGGCGACTTTTATTTAATGATTCTCTGCTTTGCTTTGCTCCTGTAGGAGTTGATGACCAAACTGATAACTGAGACTCCCGACCATCCAATCCCTTTTCTCATTGATCACCTGCAGACCAAGCAAGACAGCCATGGAAAACTGCACAGAGCTTTCTCCGGTTCAGCAGCGCTGTGGGCGCAGAGTTCCCCAGGTTGGTATACACACACACACACACACACACACACACACACACACACACACACACACACACACCTTCCAGTGGAAATGTTTTCAGACTCTGTTCCCATCACGTAATAAATCAGTGGTGCTTAAAATGTTTCTGCACCCCGCCTGGTGTCTATTTGTCTATTAACTGGGCAGAATTGAAAAGGAAACACACTTTCCTGTGTAACAGCTCCAAAATTTATGTTTATAGGACCGAAAACAGAACCATAATTTGCATGAATTTTCCATACACAGTCACGACAGGATTGCATCAAGACAAATGTCCAGTGTAAGGTACAAGACTATCTGCAGAGTTTGAAATACCCAAGTGCACGGTGACCTTTATAAGATGGAAAGTGTTTTTGTAATCCAGTGATCAGATTAGGACAAAGGGAAGAGCCATCAGTCTGACTCTACATCAGGCAGGTCTTTATGGTAAAGTTTGTTTTACACATTGAGAAATTTTGAAAATGCTCTTTAAAAACTCTTAGTATATGAGACACATGGACCTGTGTACATGTACACATGTAGAAATTGCGGTTTAAATTTTTATATCAGAAGACTTCTTGTCTTCTGATATAAAAATTTAAACCGCAATTTCTGAAGGTACATGTGTGGAGGAAAATGGGCACCAAGCAACTCATTAACACAATCCCTGCAGGCAAACATGGTGGATGGTAGGATCATTTCATAAAGGCTTGTTTCTGCGAAAGGAACCGGTGAGACAAGTGAGGACAGACGATGGATGGAAGCAGAAAAAAAATCCAGAGTGGAAACCTTTTCCAGGGTGCTGAGGGTCTCGGTCTGGGGCTAAAGCCTGCATTTCAGCAAGTCAACAACATCAAACACAGCGCCAACAAAACACAGGAGTTGCTTTAGACAAGGTCAGTCAACGTTCTTGAGACACTCAGCAAGAGTCTGGACCTGAGGCCAAAGCATCCGTGGAAGAACAGAAAATGTGTGTGTGCTGATCCACATCCAACCCTGATGGAGCTGGAAGATTTTTTGCTGAGGGGGATGGAAGAAACATCTTACAACAAGAGTGTAGAGTCATTCTTAAAAAGACCTTAAAAGACCTGCATTTTATTCAGCTTAGTGTGAATTTGGGTTGGGTTGATAATGATCATTAAGAAGAAAAATCAGCCTCTTTAATTTGCAGACTGACCAATTTGTCCGTTTACTGGGCTAAACCTATATTTAATTCTGAATATTTATTGTCTCTTCCAACAGAAAACAAAAATCCTCGCAGGGAGTACAGCAACTTCGAGAAGCCGTGGCAAATTACCCCAAAGAAACCGAAGAAATCAAAGAGTGACCTGGCTGTCTCAAGTATCTCTCCACCTTCACCGGAGTCTAAATCCCGTGAGTTTAATTTCTGCGCCATCTCAACTTTTCTCCTTACTAATTGTTTTTCATTTATCTTGATCACAGATACACACTCTATCCACTTCAGAATACGAAGTTGCACAGTTTTGAAACCTGTTGCATCACTTGTTTCCCAATTACATGCTCCATTGACTTCAAACTTCATTTAATTTGATGTAATTATATCTAATTAAAGTTAGTCACAGCACCCTCCTTGCAGCTTCCCAGAGCCTTTGAGATGAGTTCATTAGAAAGTGACACTTTATACATTTCTTCCTGCAACACACTGAAGTAAATTATTCACAAGCTCCTGGCATACATGCAGAATTGATGCAGAAACTTTGTTGGATTGAAATAAATGACCATAACTTTGGAGTTGGAATGAAGCAGATCGGGGACGGCGAGTTTGGGTCAAACGGGGAGGAAACGGAGCTACAGACTTCTTTAATAATTTAAGGTGCTCTGTCACTGCCAGACCAAGTCTATTTTAGGCTGCGGCTACAATTGCGGGGAAACGAGTGGAGATGAGCACGTGAAGTTAGCAAAAGGACAACAAGCGAGGAGGTGAAATCAGACCAAAAAAAAGTATTCCTGCGAGAGATTAGGATTTTAAGCAAAACCACTCTTCTAATTTATCAGTAATTATTTGATTATTCTTCTATAACATGTCTTAAAAACAAACAATGTGGGGTACAGAAAGCCCACAGTTTGGAGGTTGAGGGATGCAGGAATGCTGCACTCACCCATGATCATAGTATTCACTTCATTATCCTTTCAAAATAAACTCCAGCCACTGGCAGAAAGGCGTTTGGAGTCATTCCTTTTTTTTATTTATTTGAGAAGTGTGTGAGCATAGAAAAACACCAAATGGAAAGAACTGTTAAACAGTTGTGACAGTCAAATTTTTTTTTTAATTTTTCAATTTTCCTCATTTTAGAATATTCTAAACTCATTGCCCATCCGTAATTCCTGCTGTCCCTTCAGAATGTTAGAAGCCTTGAAAGCTTTAAGTAAGATTACATTAAAAATGCATGCAGAGGTGTTTTGGCCTGCAGAGCTCATGAAAATTTCTAAATCAGAGGAACTGCCACTCAATATGATCATGGTGTGTAGCTAAGCAACATGCTGAAGAGACAGCAATGCACTGGATCCTTTTTATAAAATCAATGGATCTTTTTGTTCAGAAGGTTGAAGAGTTTTGGCCTCATTTCCTCCTGACTGATGCTTTAAATGGACAGATCTTGTCAGAACTAAACACTTAACCTTTGTAATCTAAGCGATTAAGATACAGCACAACCTTTTGCTGCTGCAGGATACCACGTCGAGGAGAAAACAGCAGAGCCCTCTTTTTTTGTCAGAGTTAATGAAAGAACATGTTTTATCTTTAGTCTGGTTTTGGCAGAAACATTTGCTGTGTGTTTACGGTTGTTTTAGTGCCAAGCAGCTTAGTTAGTGAGGGTAAACAAGGGCAAAGGAAGCAGACTGTGGCAGCACTGCTGTTAAACGCTCACCTAATTTGTGTTAAAAGTAATGCTTACTTTCCACACCTGTCAGCAGATGTTCCTGTTTATCTTACGTTTACACCCGCAGGAAAATCAGTCTAACACCCTTTAGGTTTGTTTCAGTTTTCAGTGTCTGTTTAGACAGAGGAGAATAAGAACGTTGGAGACAAATGAATCACAACTAATCCTTTTTACCTGAAAGCACCGCTGCTCTTATTAATAGTGTTTAAATGCAACAGTGTGTAAATGAAGCATCCTTTCAGGGCTCTGAGTGGCACAAGAAGACAGTGGCAGCTTCATTTCAGGGTATGTGGGTCATTTTCTGCTCTTGTTTTGAGTTGTTTTGGGAATCAAAGAGAGTGACAGACACTGTCCCCCTGGCCTCACACCAGTGAGCTCTGTGCCTCTGGAAGCAACGTGATGACTTTTGTGCCAGAGCCCTACTTCACTACAAACAAACTGTGGCGTTTACAGCTTGGATGCTTTTTTTTTTTTTTTTTCCCCTCTCTCCGAACAGTCACAAAGTTCATGAGTGCTGCTGCTTTCAGAGGTTCTGACACAGGTTGTGTTTGTGATGTCCAGTGCCGCGGTCCGTCGAGTGCCCGTCCTGGGACTGGAGGGAGAGTCGCGACTTCGACGAGCTCAGCCACATCTTGCAGGAGAGCAAGAAGCTTGGCAAAGCCCTGGAGAGCCTGTCACGCAGTGAGTGGCTGCACCGCAGCAGAATCCATGCTTCTGTCACACCAAGCAGTTTACTCCATCTTCACTAATTCAGCTGGAAAGTTTCTGAATCATTCAGGGATTTTAAAAAAAGCATCATTTGATTTTTATGTAGACTATATAAAAAAACATGGACTTGGCCTTCAGTCATGAAAAATAGGCTATTTTCAAGTTGTTGTTTTTTCCAGATCTATTAAAAAGAAAAATGTATAAAAATATCTGAGCAAATGACACCTTATATTTGGCAGTAAGCTGCAGCAGCTGATTTTTTTTAACTGAGCTTATTTTTTTGTGTAAGAAAAAAAAAAAAGTTTCTAAAGGGTATTTTTGCGCACTGGTTTGTATGCTTTGCAGCATGAGAAATTTCTGTCAATACTTGTGAGGATCTGGGTTTGGTTCCGCCTTCTGGGCAGTGCCACTAATCATTCATCCACAGGTGTTCCAGTTCCCACTGATGAGACCAGCTGGTACTTAAGCAGCAGGCTGGGATCAGATCTTCGCTGGAGCGTCGAACCTNCTGGGTTAGATTCTCCGCCTCAGCGTCTAACCTTGACTTCTGCTCCTAGTATTAACTACGTTCTCTGTTTTTGCCCACGTCTTAGGTTTTTGCCACGTTACGACTACGGGAACTAAGGACTACTTACCTGGGATCACTTTGATACTTACCTAACTGGAACTGGCTCGTCACTCCTGGACTCTGGGAACCGCTCCTCCTCTCTTCGGCGCTGTATTCACCTACTGGACCTGTAAGCAAACAAAGAAACATTACTATCACCACCTAGCTGTTATCCTGGATCAAAACTCGTACCCGAGACTCACCCAGCTCTCCTTCTCTTGCAGACTCCTCCGGATACCGCCCACTGTACATAGCTTTCACGTTGTAAATAAATTCACTTACCGTTACCTTCGTCTCCGTGTTATGGTCTTGGTTTCGCTCTCTACGGACAAAATCCTCTGAGTTATGACAGAATGCTCCAGCCATAATAGTCCAAGAGCGTTACCAACTCCAGACACGTGAGGATTCTTCACAGTCACAACCTTGGGATAGCTCCTCGCTAGTATTTTTTTTTTTTGCGCTTCGCCAAATCTACGGACAGGTTTATGTGGGTTAAGAGGGCCACCGTAGTCATGGCGGAATCCTCTTCTCGACCGGAAAATTCCGAGGTCGCTTCGATATTAGCCCGACACGAATCCCTGATTAATGCTCTCTGCGAGAGACAACAGTCGGAAACAGGTCGTCTGGATCAATTAACCTTTCTAACTCAAGAAATTCACCAAAAGTTAGTTCCCACCGCTACAGATTCTTCTTCCGCATCCGCTTCTTCGGTCACGTCACTTCCGGTATCAAATTCCGGATATTTTCGTGAGGTTCCCTCGCCGACCCCCGAACCTTTTTCAGGGGAGATCAGCAAATGTGCAGGGTTCCTTCTTCAGTGTTATTTAGTATTCGCTCGCTCGCCGCAGTCTTTTGCCGATGGGCCGGCAAAAATCGCATATGTAATTGGGCTTCTTCGCGATAAAGCACTAAAGTGGGCAGAAGCTAAGTACAGTTTTCGGGCTATCCAAGTAACACCTTTTGACCAGTTTATTGCGGATTTTGAACTGACTTTTGGACTCAGGAATACAGATACTGAAATTACGTAGAAGTTATGGAGCTTAAAGCAGGGTTCTCGCTCCGTGGCCCAATTCGCCATTGATTTCCGGACACTGGCAGCTACTTCTGGATGGAACGAGTCCGCTTTGAAGGGAGTTTTTATTCATTCTCTTCAAGAGTCTCTCAAGGATCAGCTAGCGGGATGGGAGGAGCCACGAGCTCTGGATGAGCTGATCACTCTGGCCATACGCCTGGATAACCGCCTGCGTGAGAGACAACGGGAAAGAAGGGAGCAGACGACCGACCTCGGTCATCACGCTACTTTCACGGAGAACGAACCAACGATCCCGAACATGGTCTCGGAACCGATGCAGGTGGGGAGAGCAAGATTAACGGCAGAAGAGAGACTTAGGCGCGTAGAAGCTAGGGAGTGCTTTTATTGCGGGGAGAAAGACCATTTCCGAGCCAGATTCCCTCAAAGGGAAGACTCGCTAGTTCACCGAGGGGTACTAGTGAGTAGTCTCACGCAACCTCTCGGATCACGATTGTTTGTCCATTCAACCCTGATAAACCGTCAAATAAAGATTCCAGTCCACGCACTAGTCGATTCAGGCGCAGAGCAAAGTCTGATTTCTAGGGATTTAGTTGAAGAGTTACAATTAACTCTTACCCCATTATCTTCTCCTCTTCCGGTGATGGATATTTCTGGGCAAGTTATCACGAAGATAACGCATAAGGTGGATAAGCTACAGTTTTTGGTATCAGGGAATCACAGAGAGGAGGGTGAGTTTTTGTTTTTTTCTGAGCCGAGCTCTCAGATGATTTTAGGGTTTCCTTGGCTGCAGGTCCACAATCCTGTAATTAACTGGGCAGAAAAGAGGATTGAGTCATGGAGCCCCTTCTGCCTACAAAATTGTTTACATTCTGCGTTGCCTTCATCCCATATCAAGACTGAACCCGAACAAGCCATAGACTTAACCAAGATCCCGGTTGAATATCACCACCTGGCTCCCGTATTTAGTAAATCTAAGGCATTATCCTTGCCACCACATCGACCTTATGACTGCGCCATAGAACTCATTCCAGGGGAGACATTACCATCAAGCCGGTTGTTTAACCTTTCAGGACCTGAAAGGGAGGCTATGAAAACATACATTGAGGACTCACTGGCTTCTGGCATCATCCGCCCATCCAAGTCGCCGTTGGGGGCAGGGTTTTTCTTTGTCCAAAAGAAAGATAAGAGCCTCCGCCCTTGCATCGATTATCGAGGACTAAATCAGATCACCGTAAAGAATAAGTATCCTCTCCCATTAATCGATTCAGTACACCAACAACTTCATTCTGCCACCATATTCACCAAACTGGATCTTCGTAACGCTTACCATCTGGTAAGAATACGGGAGGGGGACAAGTGGAAAACGGCCTTCAAGACTCCTCTCGGACACTTCGAGTATCTAGTCATGCCATTTGGACTCACCAACGCCCCAGCAGTGTTCCAGTCACTAATTAATGATATTTTGAGAGATTTTCTGAACATATCTGTCTTTGTCTACCTCGATAATATTCTCATCTTTTCACAGGACCAAGCACAGCATCAGAACCACGTAAAAGCAGTTCTACAACGTCTTCTAGAGAATCAACTATTCATCAAAGCAGAAAAATGTGAGTTCAGCGTAACCACCGTCAACTTCTTGGGTTTTATTTTCGGACAGGGGTTCTATCAGACAGACCCTGAGAAGATCCGAGCCGTCGCAGACTGGCCCACTCCCACCGATCGTCATCAGCTCCAGAGGTTCCTGGGATTCGCCAATTTCTACCGCAGATTCATTAAAGACTACAGTAAGATTGCAACCCCTCTCACACAACTCACTTCTACCAAACAGTCCTTCAACTGGTCACCTGAAGCGCAATCGGCCTTCAGTGAATTAAAGGCCCGTTTTGTCTCGGCTCCGATACTTCGCCACCCTGATCCTAAGCTGCAGTTCATTGTTGAGGTGGACACATCAGATACAGGGGTAGGGGCCATCCTATCTCAGAAGTCTACTGAAGACAATAGAGTACATCCGTGTGCATATTTCTCGCGGCGTCTTACGTCGGCCGAGAGCAACTACGACGTCGGTAACAGGGAGTTACTGGCCATAAAACTTGCTCTAGAAGAATGGAGACATTGGCTGGAGGGAAGCGAGGTTCCATTTATCATATGGACTGACCACAAGAACCTAGCATATCTTCAAACCGCCAAAAGGTTAAATCCCCGACAGGCTAGGTGGTCTCTGTTTTTTGGACGGTTTAACTTTTCAATTACTTTCAGACCAGGAACCAAGAACGTTAAGCCGGATGCACTGTCTAGACTTTGGTCCCGGGAGAGCTCCTCAGAATTAGAGGAGACTATATTGTCCCTGATCGTTGGAGCCCTCACATGGGACATCGAGAGGGAGATTGAGGAGGCCTAACGGGTTGAACCTGACCCTGGAGGAGGTCCTCCTGGCAAGATCTACGTTCCCACAGCAGTGAGGCCTAGGGTACTGGATTGGCTTCACTCTCAGCAGTTCTCTTGTCACCCAGGGGTAAACCGAATGATTAAGTTGGCCACCCGGTACTTCTGGTGGTCTAGTCTGGCAGCAGATATCAAAGAGTTTGTCTCGGCCTGTTCCACTTGCGCCTGTTTTAAGGGCAGTAATCAACCTCCGGCCGGTTTGTTACAGCCATTACCCATACCTAGTCGTCCATGGTCTCACATCGCGATAGATTTCGTCACGGGATTGCCACCGTCACAAGGACACACTGTCATATTCACCATTGTTGACCGTTTTTCTAAATCGGCACATTTTGTTCCACTTCCCAAGCTCCCCACTGCTTTTGAGACAGCGGAAATAATCACTCACCAAGTGTTCCACCTCCATGGGATTCCGGTGGACATTGTCTCGGACAGAGGACCTCAGTTCACGTCCCAGGTATGGCGTAATTTCTGCAAGGGATTGGGGGCTGGGGTGAGTCTCACGTCAGGGTACCATCCGCAATCTAATGGCCAGTCCGAGAGATGCAACCAGGAATTGGAGGTGGCGCTCAGATGCCTGGCGAGTGACAACCCTTCAACTTGGAACAAGAAGCTCATTTGGATCGAGTACGCCCACAACACGCATGTCTCTTCAGCCACAGGATTATCTCCGTTCGAGGCGGCTTTAGGTTATAACCCACCACTTTTTCCCAGCTTCGAACCTGAGATCACTGTTCCCTCTGTGCAGGCACACCGACACAGATGTCGGAGCATTTGGAGGCAGACCAGGAGGACATTACAGAGAACCGTTGATCAGAACAAGAGACATGCTGACCGTCACCGTTCTGCGGCACCTAAGTACAAGGTGGGCAACAAGGTTTGGCTGTCCACCAGGGACATTCCCCTGAAGGGTACCTCGAGGAAACTGGCTCCTCGCTTCATAGGACCTTTCCCTATTGAGAGAGTGCTAAACCCCACCTCAGTCAGTTTAACCCTCCCGGCAGCTATGCAGATTCACCCATCATTTCATGTCTCTCAGATCAAGCCATTCCTGGACAGCCCGTTGAACCCACCTACCGTCCTCCCCCCTCCCGCCCGGTTGATCGACAATCACCCCGCATTTACGGTCAACCGCATCATTGATGTCCGGCAGAGAGGCAGAGGGTCGCAGTTTTTGGTAGATTGGGAGGGCTATGGACCTGAGGAGCGCACATGGGTCCCCAGATCTTTTATTCTGGATGC